>NC_037680.1:74357692-74360790 GCF_003255815.1 Theropithecus gelada | reverse complement strand
TGCACCCAATACAGGAGCACCCAGATTCATAAAGCAAGTCCTTAGAGACTTACAAAGAGACTTCGACTCCCATACAATAATAATGGGAGACTTCAACACTCCACTGTCAACATTAGACAGATCAACAAGACAGAAAGTTAACAAGGATATCCAGGAATTGAACTCATCTCTGCAGCAAGCAGACCTAATAGACATCTATAGAACTCTCCACCCCAAATCAACAGAATATACATTCTTCTCAGCACCACATCGTACTTACTCCAAAATTGACCATATAATTGGAAGTAAAGCACTCCTTAGCAAATGTACAAGAACAGAAATTATAACAAACTGTCTCTCAGACCACAGTGCAATCAAACTAGAACTCAGGACTAAGAAACTCAATCAAAACCGCTCAACTACATGGAAACTGAACAACCTGCTCCTGAATGACTACTGGGTACATAACGAAATGAAGGCAGAAATAAAGATGTTCTTTGAAACCAATGAGAACAAAGATACAACATACCAGAATCTCTGGGACACATTTAAAGCAGTGTGTAGAGGGAAATTTATAGCACTAAATGCCCACAAGAGAAAGCAAGAAAGATCAAAAATTGACACTCTAACATCGCAATTAAAAGAACTAGAGAAGCAAGAGCAAACACATTCCAAAGCTAGCAGAAGGCAAGAAATAACTAAGATTAGAGCAGAACTGAAGGAGATAGAGACACAAAAAACCCTCCAAAAAATCAATGAATCCAGGAGTTGGTTTTTTGAAAAGATCAACAAAATTGACAGACCACTAGCAAGACTAATAAAGAAGAAAAGAGAGAAGAATCAAATCGACGCAATTAAAAATGATAAAGGGGATATCACCACCGACCCCACAGAAATACAAACTACCATCAGAGAATACTATAAACACCTCTACGCAAATAAACTGGAAAACCTAGAAGAAATGGATAATTTCCTGGACACTTACACTCTTCCAAGACTAAACCAGGAAGAAGTTGAATCCCTGAATAGACCAATAGTAGGCTCTGAAATTGAGGCAATAATTAATAGCCTACCAACCAAAAAAAGTCCAGGACCAGATGGATTCACAGCTGAATTCTACCAGAGGTATAAGGAGGAGTTGGTACCATTCCTTCTGAAACTATTCCAATCAATAGAAAAAGAGGGAATCCTCCCCAACTCATTTTATGAGGCCAACATCATCCTGATACCAAAGCCTGGCAGAGACACAACAAAAAAAGAGAATTTTAGACCAATATCCCTGATGAACATCGATGCAAAAATCCTCAATAAAATACGGCAAACCGGATTCAGCAACACATCAAAAAGCTTATCCACCATGATCAAGTGGGCTTCATCCCTGGGATGCAAGGCTGGTTCAACATTCGCAAATCAATAAACATAATCCAGCATATAAACAGAACCAAAGACAAGAACCACATGATTATCTCAATAGATGCAGAAAAGGCTTTTGACAAAATTCAACAGCCCTTCATGCTAAAAACGCTCAATAAATTCGGTATTGATGGAACGTACCTCAAAATAATCAGAGCTATTTATGACAAACCCACAGCCAATATCATACTGAATGGGCAAAAACTGGAAGCATTCCCTTTGAAAACTGGCACAAGACAGGGATGCCCTCTCTCACCACTCCTATTCAACATAGTGTTGGAAGTTCTGGCTAGGGCAATTAGGCAAGAGAAAGAAATCAGGGGTATTCAGTTAGGAAAAGAAGAAGTCAAATTGTCCCTGTTTGCAGATGACATGATTGTATATTTAGAAAACCCCATTGTCTCGGCCCAAAATCTCCTTAAGCTGATAAGCAACTTCAGCAAAGTCTCAGGATACAAAATTAATGTGCAAAAATCACAAGCATTCTTATACACCAATAACAGACAAACACAGAGCCAAATCATGAATGAACTTCCATTCACAATTGCTTCAAAGAGAATAAAATACCTAGGAATCCAACTTACAAGGGATGTAAAGGACCTCTTCAAGGAGAACTACAAACCACTGCTCAGTGAAATAAAAGAGGACACAAACAAATGGAAGAACATACCATGCTCATGGATAGGAAGAATCAATATCGTGAAAATGGCCATACTGCCCAAGGTAATTTATAGATTCAATGCCATCCCCATCAAGCTACCAATGAGTTTCTTCACAGAATTGGAAAAAACTGCTTTAAAGTTCATATGGAACCAAAAAAGAGCCCACATCTCCAAGACAATCCTAAGTCAAAAGAACAAAGCTGGAGGCATCACGCTACCTGACTTCAAACTATACTACAAGGCTACAGTAACCAAAACAGCATGGTACTGGTACCAAAACAGAGATATAGACCAATGGAACAGAACAGAGTCCTCAGAAATAATACCACACATCTACAGCCATCTGATCTTTGACAAACCTGAGAGAAACAAGAAATGGGGAAAGGATTCCCTATTTAATAAATGGTGCTGGGAAAATTGGCTAGCCATAAGTAGAAAGCTGAAACTGGATCCTTTCCTTACTCCTTATACGAAAATTAATTCAAGATGGATTAGAGACTTAAATGTTAGACCTAATACCATAAAAATCCTAGAGGAAAACCTAGGTAGTACCATTCAGGACATAGGCATGGGCAAAGACTTCATGTCTAAAACACCAAAAGCAACGGCAGCAAAAGCTAAAATTGACAAATGGGATCTCATTAAACTAAAGAGCTTCTGCACAGCAAAAGAAACTACCATCAGAGTGAACAGGCAACCTACAGAATGGGAGAAAATTTTTGCAATCTACTCATCTGACAAAGGGCTAATATCCAGAACCTACAAAGAACTCAAACAAATTTACAAGAAAAAAACAAACAACCCCATCAAAAAGTGGGCAAAGGATATGAACAGACATTTCTCAAAAGAAGACATTCATACAGCCAACAGACACATAAAAAATGCTCATCATCACTGGCCATCAGAGAAATGCAAATCAAAACCACAATGAGATACCATCTCACACCAGTTAGAATGGCGATCATTCAAAAGTCAGGAAACAACAGGTGCTGGAGAGGATGTGGAGAAATAGGAACACTTTTACACTGTTGGTGGGATTGTAAA
>NC_037680.1:74314997-74357684 GCF_003255815.1 Theropithecus gelada | reverse complement strand
CCATCATTCTTAGCAAACTATCACAAGAACAGAAAACCAAACACCGCATGTTCTCACTCATAGGTGGGAACTGAACAATGAGATCACTTGGACTCAGGAAGGGGAACATCACACACCGGGGCCTATCATGGGGAGGGGGGAGGGGGGAGGGATTGCATTGGGAGTTATACCTGATGTAAATGACGAGTTGATGGGTGCAGCAGACCAACATGGCACAAGTATACATATGTAACAAACCTGCACGTTATGCACATGTACCCTACAACTTAAAGTATAATAATAAAAAATAAATTTAAAAAAAAAAAAGAAAAAAACAAAACCCTGAAATATCCTCAGAGCACTAAAAATGATAGCAACTATTTCAGAATGCTGCTCTGAGGTGGGTGAGGAAAGTTTAAGTCTGACTTTCACCGACCAGATCTAAACACTTTTATGGGGGCAAAGAGAGCCCAGGCTTTGTTGCTAGCAATAGATACTACTTCTTAGGCTCTGTCTTCCCATCTGAGACACCTCCCAGTTTCTTTTTCCCATCAAGGTGGCTCTTATTTTTATTCCAGCTGGAATTTACCCACACGAAACTTAAGAGGGTGAGCACATAATGTGACTTAGCCCAAACTCTTCACTTACCTGCCTTGCCATCCTCCAACTGACCCCTCCCTCATGACCTTCTGTCCATAGCCCCTGCTCATTCAGCACTGATGTAGAATAGGGCACAAATAAAGAGTAACTCTCTACCACTTTCAGCAGCCTATCTTTATAGAAAACAAGATCATAGAAGGCACAATAAACCAAATAAGCCCTTCCCAGATAGAAAAAAGAACTTTGACAGTGCTGGCCTCCTTATGTGGGAACTTTAGTGAGTTAAAGATGTTATTAATAAAATTGCAAATGTGCCCCTCCATATGTGTCCTGGTAGGAGCAAGATGGCTCCCTGAAAATTACGGAGGCAGATGACCTACTGGTTACAATTCTTCCTCAACATCTGCAGTGTGTTGCAGCTCAGAAGGCCTGACCAATGGTCGCTGTATGGTGCCTAGAGATCTATGAACATGCATTATTTTTCCAAAACATACAAGGAAATGAAAAGCATCAAAGAATAAGGTATAGTAGGAAAACGAGGCCTCTTTACACAATAAACTATTAAGAAGAAAAACAAAAGACCCAGTTATTTCATTTTATTTTAACCCCTTAATTTTCACATAAAGTCATCAAGTATAAAAGAACCCAAAGATCTTTCTCTCAAGGCATTTCACCAAATAGCTCAATTGCCAAACATCTGAAGTTGAGTTCAGTCATAGCATTTGCATGTACTCTATTTTATGGAGAACAGATCTGTTGAAGTAGTGTTTCTTATTAGCAAAATTGTATGTTTTCCTGAAGCAATGTAGTAATTAAAGATTCTCCTTGACTGACAGTTTCAAAAACGTCTGTTTAAAGTGGGAGGTTGGGATATGTGGTAAGTCTTATAAAAGTGTAAAGTAGTTAAAAGATCTAAATGGCACATATTCCATTGCAGATCACTTAAGTTACTTTTAGGTTGTTGATATTTATACAGAGCAGTAGTAATGGATTTTTCTTTACTTCAGAAGTTCTAAGATTAGTAGTCATTTGCACAGATTACTGCACACTCGTCCATGCAGATTCACCCCATGGGAATGACTCTTTCCCCTTCACTATTTGATACTCAGTGAGACATCTGTGTATCACAGGAGAAAAAAATGTCAAAAGAACAACTTTAGGTAATGTTTGATTCAATAAATAAATTGATATTAAGTATATTATTTTTGTTTTCTTTTTCTTTCTATTATTCTATAACTTGACACTGATAGAGTAGAGAAAGGACGAGGCAATGCAAGTCAACGAATGAGAAACAAAGATGGACGAAGAACTAAAGGAAAGTCTTCTGTGTCACTTACTTTACTAGTTACCTAGCACTATTTTTAACGCTCTCATTGGAATTCATACCTACCCAGAATCCAAATGTGAAGCTGTCCAGTACTCTGTTCTAAAGTCAAAACGTATCAAATGCCCAGCTTTCAATTATTCCTATAAAATATATCTTAATCACTCAATCTCTTCTACCTAACTTTCTGAAGTACCTGAAAACTGTCAAGAGAAAAGGAAGGAATTCTTGATGTGATTCCCATTAAGTCACTGTGAGTCACAGAAATGATCAGGCCACTACTGCTGATCTGCTAATAACTGAGCTGCAGCCACTTCCAAGTGAGGAGCAGGAGCCTTCCTGCCCACCGAACAAAGAGTGGAAACAGGAAAGAATCTTCATTCACCAGTTCAGGAGCATGCTGCCTCATCTTCTGGAAGATGGAGCCTCCTTCTGGGGTGTTTATAAGACTGCTGATACAAATGTATAAAACCCAAATCAGGAGAAGGCGTTTACAGTCGGCCCTCCACATCCATGGGAGATTGGTTCCAGGACCCCAGAAGGATACCAAATTCAAGGATGCTCAAACCCCTTATATAAAATGTTGCAGTACAGTATAATAAATGTCACTATGGCATTAATGAGGCTAGAAAATGACTGGCCTGGAAACTTTGTTTATTCATTAACATAATTTAAAAACTAACAATTCACTGAAGCATATACATTAGCAATCACAGAATCTCATTTAGTTAAGTGACACATGTCAATGCTAAAATGTTCTCATTATAGAAAAGTTGAAAAAATTAAAGAAAAGTGGAAAGGAAAAGATTACCAAAGGGGAAACAATATAATCCAAACACAAGGCAATGACTATTGACATGGTGGTATATTTTTCCAGGCATATTTATTTTTGCATTGTTGTGCTGAGATGTATACATAATTGTGAATCAATTCTGTTGTTTCATTTACTATTGTAATATCTAAGTTATTAGAAATTCTTTATAAATATCATGTTTATGACTGAGTTTAATCTTGGAACTAAGCAAAGGTGAAGACAAGGACTCGTCAGTGATTTAACACCTTTTTAAAATCAAAGTTTAAGGATACACTTCCATCATTAACACTTCATCATATTGTTTTCATAAATACTTTCAGAATTGTGGGATCCAGTTCAAGTTAAAAAAAAAAAAAGAGAGAGAGAGAGAAGTCCCTAACAGTGCTTAACACTTTCAAAATAATAATTCATTTCATAAATCTTCAGAGAAAAACTATACCAGTGGTAATAATGTTAGCACAGATTCCACTCAGAGCATCTTGAATATTTGTCTAAGACATATTCCCAGCATTGGCTAGTATCTATACTTCTTTAAACATGTAATGGGATCAAGAGAGAATTTTCACGTAAATTAACTTCCTGGAGGCTCCTAACAGCTCTTCATAGTTAGTACTTGTGGAAAATAAGCAACATTTGCTTGCTTAATGCCACTGAGTACAGAGTCAAGGAGATTTAACCATGACAATTAAGTCATGTTGAGTGATTATATAAATTAGAAGAAATTTCTTGTCCAAAGTGAAGAGCTAATACATATATCATTCTGGATGCTTACTCATGACTAATCATGTATTGAGCAATAAATGCAAAAGTAAAAATTGACACTTGATGAAAGGAAGTTTCTAAAACTGTATATCTTTGGCTGAAATATATGCATATAATGACTAGATGCAGCTATAAAGCAATATACCAATCAAAAAAATCATACCATCAAATTTCATTTAAAAATGATCCTTGGTTCTAAATTTAAGCTTGAGAGTTTGTGCATTTTTCACAAAATGGGTCCTTCTTTGTGCTTTTCCTAAAAGAGGGAAAAACTACACCATATTTTTTTGTCAATTTTTACATAATCTGGCCATAACGTCACTGGTGCTAATTATCAGTATCTGTTTGGGTTATACCTGAGAAACCATATAGCCTTAAAATTTTCCATAATAAACATAGATTTTGATATTAAAATTATCTCATCTTAGGAAAAATATTAGTATCTCACCCATGCACACTTGAGTCAAAAGTTTGACCCATGAAAAAACGTGTCTAGTGATAGAATCCCTCCTCCCAAATAGTCCTTTCAAGTGAGCCAGAGAGAGTTTCTAAATCTGGAAACCAGCATAACCATTTCTCCAGAACTTTTGTAAAAATGCCCTGTGAATTGACTTATGTAATGCTTGGCTGTTTGCCTTGAAAACACTAATTTTGTTCATTACAATGCTACATTTGCCTTTCTACCTTCCTTCTTTGTATTTTTAGCATTAGGAAAAGACAGAAGGTAACCCTCAAAATGATATAAGAACATATCAACTAAATTCTTCTTGAAATCCCAAAGGAAAGAGATATGAAGCATCACAGAAGAGGGTGAATACATTGAGGAGGGGCTCACTGACATTGATGGCACCAAGATGAGCTAAAGTAATGAATGGAGACAGAATTAAATAACATTAAATTACATGGTAGAAAGTCATTCCCCTTTCAGTTCCCCTTCAATCCCTCTGACTACATCACAAAGAACACTTAAGTTTGCTATTCTTTAACACCCCTCTGACAATAACTGTGATAGATAAAAGATGGCCACAAATTCTTCCCTACTATTTTCCTTGAATCTGAACTAGACTTAATCAATAGAAAGTGATTAAGATGTTGTGGGACTTCAGAGCCTAGATCCTAAGAACCTCAGTGTCCACGGAGACTTCTTTGAGCACTCACTCTTGGGACTTAGCTGCCACATGTGATGACAAACCATATGAAGAAGCAACGTGTAGGCACTATAGGAAATAGCTTCAGGCGGTCCCAGCTAACAGGTAGCAGCCCTTGCCCAGCCAAATAAGACAGCCACCATGGACATCCAGCCCAGTCAAGCCTTCAGATAATCCCTGCCCCAGCTGTCAAATGAAACCTCATGCTAGACCCCAAGCGAGACCCACAGGATAGCCAAGTCAACCCACAAAAACGTGAGTGATAGTAATAAAATGTTATTTTAAACCACTAAGTTTTGGGTGGCTTGTTTTGCAGCAACTGATAACCAGAAAGCTTCCTGCTCCCCACTTTCAAGAAAGAAAGAATAGGCTACAGGTTCAGCAAACGCACAGGCCAATAGTAGATAAATGATACAAAGACTACTTTTGATCTTATTTATGTTTGTGGCATGTGATAGTGGGTTTTTATTTATGGTCACGGTTAGAAAGGGAAACATCAAATGAATACAAAGTTGAAGAGACAAATTTTTTAAATATCATGTAAATTATAATTTGAGTTTGAAAGCTCATAGCAAAAAATGGGATGGTGAATGGCCATGAATGGCTGACATATGGGAAACATCGCATAAATATAAAGGATAACATGGAAAGTTTCTAAGGGAATAGACTAGGCTCAGAAACAGAAATCTCTTATTTTGCCTAAAGAGGTAAAATGGCAATGCAAAATCCACAAAGTAGGTTCAGCCATTGCTTGTCACATTCTGATGTTTGCTGTCTATGTGTCACTACTTATTCCTGAATCTCTACTACAAAATCTGAGAGTAACTCTGACCTCTCCCACAAGGATGGTTTGGGGCTCTACAGCATGTTATTGAATCTACTCATATACTCTTTGGAGGTGGAAAAAAATCACAGTGAGCCACTGAGGCTTGACAAGTTATTTGCTGACATGCTGTGAACAGGACATTTACACATGTTGTAGAGCAGCACGTAAGGATTCATAAAGATGAGAGGGAAAACAGGACCCCCTCAAAGATAAACCAAAAGCCATAACTGACAAACACGGTTTGAATAGAAGGAAAGCTGACCTTCAAAACAAGACTGAATTTCATTCAGAATGTATTTAAGATCCAGAAGAAAGGCCAGATGTGCTACAAATGGAGTGACAAAATATGATACTTAAGAGCATTTAAAACTGAGTAGAAAAATCAGGCCTTCAGTTAAAAGAGAGATCAAAATGAGAAGGGTTAATGACAAAGGTGTGGGAAGGTTTGGCAGGAGGCTCTGGTGTAGAGGAGGTCTGAGGGAGGGAGGAAGGGAGGGAGTGTTAGTGAGTGCATGGAGAAAAGTTGTAGTTTAAGTACAACTAGTAGACCATTAACATTTGTGATGGATGTCCTCAGGCTTTTGTAAATACCACTACAACATATGATTTCCTCCATAAAATACACACTTGAGAAGATGTGGGTACAGGCTTTCTCCTTGGCTGGGAGTGGCTCCAGCAAATTAGTCTTGCATTCTCACTGTCATATTTATGATTTGACAGAATTACAAATCACCACATTGAAGAGCTTAAAGTTCATTCCCAAATAATAGAAACTGAAAATGTTAAATCTGGGAAAGCCAAGAGTCTACTGTATTCACTTGGGAAGAAATTTCTTCTCAGAAGCTAAATGTTGATGACTGATTAACCAATCCACTGGCTAGAACTGAACCACCCCACTCAAAATTCAAGGTAACTGATTTTTTTTAACTAACTGATTTTTAAAACTTCCCCAATATACTTCTATAGCATATAAACAAATCCCTCACAACTCTGAAAATTTTATTTTATATTTTTCACTTTATCACCCATATAAAAACAGATTTTTTTCCTCAATACTTTTCAGTGTGGGAAACAGCATGTGGTGTTGATAATTTCCTAGCCAGCACATTCATAAATTCAAGATTATTAAGAACTACAACAGTGTTCACAAAATAGCCCACCAGGAAAAGTAAAAAAGTGATTCTCAATCTTTTCATTTATAAACTACTTTTTCCATCTTAAAAACCAAAGCCATAATATTATGCTACATTTTAGAATTGTTTGTTTGCCCTAATTTATTCAACAAATGGGTAGGGAATCAGCTAGAAATTTGCATTCCTTTCACTTTATTCTATGATCAGTTCTAGATTATTCCCAAATATTATGGAAACCCTAAATGTAATACTAAATGTAATGTTAAAAATCCTAGATGTAATATCTGAAATGCTCTGGGTTTTCAGTCAACCACTTAAGTCCAGAATACAATGAATACTTTCCTACTCATGACCCCCCAGATGAGAAGGATGCTAAATTCAATTGTTGCTCTCCCTGTGCTGACAGGCAGGCCTGCACAGTGCTCAACAGTGAGCTGGAGCCAGTCCCAGCCCTGTGAGCGCTTCATTAAATCAGTTTAGCCCTCTGTACTTCAGTTCCCTGGTCTGTAAAGTGCTGTATCAACAATAATAGTATTGCTCAAGGGGTTGTTGTAAAGATTAAATGGAGTGATACACATAAAATACTTAGCCTAATGCATCTACATACATTTTAGTGCTACTGTTGTTGTTGTTACTAAGATTTACCACAACTCAAATTAACTAAATCTAAAGGTGAATTTCTCAGAGCTTCCTCCATTGTCAATACCAGTTGAGGGTTCACCTGAAAAGATGTTTGTGTATTTGTGATATGACTGCTCTCAACTGAGAATTCATCAATCAGCCTGTACTTGTCTCTATCTGCACCTGGAATTCTGCTAGATAGGGCACTTTCCTTCACTAACACCTCCCAAATGCAAAAGGAGAAAATATAGAAACATGAAATATAAAGATAATAACACAAGTTTGCATGACTGTTATATTATGAGATATCCACTACAGGAGTTGTAAAAATTCTGATGAGAGAAATAGCAGTGTGAACTGGAGAAGTCAGCTGCATATTTCAGAAAAGATATGCAATTTCTGTTGTACATTAAACTCAAAGAAGTGTATGTCAGGTGAGAGAGACAGTGTGATCAAAGGTACAGAGATGGAACAAGAGTGGGGTGTGCATAGAAATTAAGTCATGAAAATAGAGATTTTGGTTGGTAAATACAGGTATGCTTGTTTCTCCAAGTATAAGGTAAAGAAATGCTTATTTGTTTATTTATTTATTTATTTAAATTTGATTTCTATTTTTTGAACTTTTATCCATTTATTTAATTCAACTATAAAAGCTTATATCTGCCTGAATTAAGTATGAGGACATTTTTCCACACCACATATTTATAATCAAGGCATACATTCTTACCACAACTAGCAATTTTTCACCCCAAACTTTGAAAAGGACCCCAATTAATTAATAGAGGTGCCTCTTGTTTTCCTATTTCATAGATTCCATGCCATTATAAGTAACACTCAGCAACTGATAGATGCTGGTTTGCTATCATTCAATATAAACCAAATTTTCAGAAGAAATACAGTCATGCACCACATAATGCTTTGTTCAACAACCAACCTCATATATGACAGATTATAATACTGTATTTTTTACTGTCCCTTTTCTATTTTTATATATGTTTAGATGCACAAATGCCATTGTGTTATAATTGCCTACAGTATGTAGTACAGTAACACGCTGCACTCTTTGTAGCCTAGGAGCAACAGGTTGTATCATGTAGCCTAGGTGCGTAGTAGGTTATACCATCTAAGTTTGTCAGTGAGTATATCTATGATGTTTGCATGACAACAAAATCACCTAACAATGCCCTGTCATTAGCGACACATGACTGTACAATCACTAGATACTAAAGGCATAAGTATACATTCAATTGCATCTCCATAGCCTTTCTCATTGAGCTGGGAAATTAAACTGCTCATAAATCAAAATATGAAAGGCTTTCATGGTTTGCAAAGAACGTTACATGGGTTTGCAAATGCTGGATATTTGCCCACTTTTGGAAAACAGCTGCAACAAAGTTATAGAAAATATGCCAACTCATTCCACCCTTAGTTCTATACATATTCTTCAGAGGGCACAAGACCATAGCAGGTGTATCTTTTTACACCAGATATGGTCTGTAAGAACTATAATAATTTGAGCAGCATAAACCTATGCGAGCAACTTTAGGTACTTTTGCATATGTTATTATATACTTACTCTATTTTGCAATCATTTCATTAATTTCAATTGCTTCACTCATCAGAAATGTTATAATAAAATGAAGCAGCCATTTGGTTAATATTTTTTTCAAAATATGAAGTTACTATTTCAAAGGAGCTAGAAGAATAGTAATAATTTCCAATTCCAAGAAAGAAGTTTCAGTCTTCCTCAGGCACTCTGTCCTCCGCTTGTCACTGATGTAGCACCCCATGCTACATGGTAGCATCCACTTTCTTCATGTTTCACAAACCACTCAACATCAAAAGCACTGGACAGAAAGATGATACAAGTCTTCCAATGAGCATTCTGAGACAGTCTGTGGAACAGCTGTCCCTCTCACTCTCCCCTATAGAAATAGCTGTGCTATTCTGAACAGCATTGTGATTAATGTTTCATATTCAAGTGTTTAATTTGAGGGACCACTGATAAATTTTGAGCTGCAGAGTCAAAAAGACCAATAGATAAACAATAACCCAGTTGTTACTGACTTTGTGCCAGAAGACAATATATATGATCTTATTTCATTTTCATGACCACCCTACGGCTAGGCATTATTATAACCCTCATTTTCCAGATAAGGAAATCAAAGCACAAAGAGGTTAGGGAACTTGCCCAAGATCACACAACTTGTAAATGGTGTGTAGCCAGGATTCAAACCCAAGCAATCTAAGAACTTATCTTTTTCTTCCAGAGACTTAACACAATGAGTTTATTTCTCGTTCACGCTTCAAGGTCAACACAGGTAATCAGGAGAGTGCTCTGCTCTCCTTAGTCACTCAGAGAATCAGGCATACAGAAGCTCCATTTGGACACATATTTCCCCATTCATGCAGGCAGGAAAATTAAAATTTCCTCCTGGAAGGAACATAAGTCACTTCTTCTCTTGTATCATTGGTCATTAGAAGTCATGTGCCTAACTTCAAAGAGGCTAGGAAATGCATTCCTACCCTGTGTCAGGAAGGCAGACGGCCAAAATATTTTGGAACAGAACTAATGACAACTATAAAGGAAGTCAATGAATGGGGGTTTTGAAGACACGGGAACATCATTAGAATTGGCAAGGAGGTGGAGTTTCCAATAACTACCTTGATTCTGATTTTTTTAGTTATGTTAAAACATCATGATAATAAACCACATGTGGGTAAATGCCCAACAAGGAAAACTTTGTGCTTCAGTAGAAAACTATACATTGTCTAGAAAACATCCTTCTGGGTATCTGATTCTGATCCTATGGGTGTTGTCTTACAACTCTACAAATTATAGACAACTGATTGCAATACAAAACAATTCTTGCCTATAGACATGCGCATTACATCCTGTCCAGTGGAGGTTAAATTGACTTTCTTTCCTCACAACAAAAGAAGCTAGTTTCGCCTCCATTTGCATGTTCATTTCAATATTTTTGATCTATAAATATATCTGATCTTTGGATTTATCTTTAAACTAGTTATAGCATCTGCCTGGTTCCTTCATCATGAATTAAGTAAAATCTTTAACACTATAATAATTTTTATATCTGTATGTGAGTCATTATTTTACTTTGTGTGTGTGTGCGTGTGTGTGTGTGTGTGTGTGTGTGTGTGTGTGTGTGTGACAGAGAGAGAGAGAGAGAGAGAGTCTCCCTCTGTTGCCTAGGCTGGAGTGCAATGGTGTAATCACAGCTCACTGCAGCCTCAAGCTCCTAAGCTCAAGTGAACCTCCCATCTCAGGCTCCCCGAGTAGCTGGGACTACAGGTGCATGCCACCTCACCTGGCTAATTTTTTGTTTGTCGGGTTTTTTGTTTTTGTTTTTTTTGGCAGGGATTGAGTTTCGCCATGTTGCCCAAGTTGGTCTCAAACTCCTGTACTCAAGCTATCCACCTGCCTCGACCTCCCAAAGTGCTGGGATTGCAGGCATAAGCCACTGTGCCCAGCCAACTTTATCCATGTTAAAAATCTTCTTTTAAATGGCCCATTATTTTTTATAGTAAACTTTAATTTCTAGAACAGTATCAGACTGTAGAAAAATAATGAAGATAGTACAGAGAGTTCCTATATACTCCACACTCCATTTCTCCTATTTATATCTTACATATTATGGTACATGTTTTTATAGTTAATGAACTATTACTGATATATTATTATCAACTAAAATCCATATTTTTTTCTAATTTCCTCAGTTTTTGCCTAATACCCTTTCTGTTCTAGGCTCTCATCAAGGAAACCACATTGCAGTTAGTTGACATGTCTCCTCCTTAGGCTCCTCTTGGTTGTGATAGTTTCTCATTCTTTTCTTGTTTTTGATGACCTTATTAGTTTTGAGTACTGTTCAAGTATTATATAACATGTCCCTCAACTGGGATTTATCTGATGTGTTTCTCATGATCAGACTGGGCTTATGGGTTTGGAGGAGGAAGACAACAGAGGTAAGGTGCCATTTTTATCATATCAAGTGATAAATATGTATTTATAGAGAATACACACTATGAAATGATTTCTCACTGTTGAGGTTAACTTCGCTCACCTGGCTAGTTTTTGTCGGATTTCTCCACTGTAAGGTTACTTTAACCCACCTTTCCACACTGTACTCTTTATATCAGTATGGACTCACGGATCTATTTTCTTTGGGGCTGTGGAGCAGGTTCCAGTACTACTCTATGTTGTTGCTCAAACAGTTTCAGTGTTGGCCATTGGAAGCTCTTTCAGTTGGTTCCTAGGTCCCTTTGACATAACCCATTCTTGTGGATTTGTTTGTTGTTGTTATTGTTTTGTTTTAAGCTCTTCCTTACTTCATGGCACTACAAGATACTACAGGCTCATCTTGTATACCTCCTTCCCAGCCCTAGAATCATCCACTTACATAAGGAGACTTGGTTCCTTTTACTTGGTTCCTTTTATGGTCTTGTCACATTCTGCATTCAATCCTAGGATCCCCCAACCCCTTATTTTTTCATTTGCCTATATTACGGTTCACTCTGTGTACTATAAAGTTCTAGGGGTTTTAACAAATACATACTATCATATATCCATAATTACAATATCATACAAAATAGCATCACCACCCTAAAAAATTCTCTATACTTCACCTACTCAACCCTGCTTCCCTCTGCCAGGAACCACTGATAGTTTTACTATACTACAGTCACTTTTCCAGAATATCATATAACCAGAATCATAGAGTATGTAGCCTTTCACTTAGCAATACGCATTTAAGATTCATCCATTTCTTTTTGTGACTTGATAGCTATTTCTGCTTATCACTGAATAATATTTTATTTTATGATATACCACAATTTATCTAATCACCTATTAAAGGACATTTTTGTTGATTATAGTTTTCAGAAATTATTAATAAAGCTGTCAAAACATTCACATGTAGGTTTTTGTGTAGACACGTTTTCAAATCCATTTGGTAAATAACTAGGAGTACAATTTCTGGTGTGATAAGACTATATTTAGCTTTGTAGGAAACTGTCAAACTGTCTTTTAAAGTGGCTGTTCCATTTTGTTTCCTCAGAAGCAATGAATGACAGTTCCTTTTGCTCTGCATCCTTGCCAGCAATTGGTATTGTCAGTTTTTTTGGATTTTTGCCATTCTAATAGATGTATAGTGGTATCTTATTGTTGTTCTAATTTGCAATTCCCATCTACAGCCATACTACCTTGAACGTGCCTAATCTTGTCTAACTCGCAATTCCCTAATGACATCTTTCCATATGCTTATTTGTCATCATGTATCTTTTTTAGTGAGCTATCTGTTCAGTTCTTTTGCCCATTTTTCAGTTGAGCAGGTAATAACTTTTTAGCCTACATCATTTTGCTGGGCACTGGGCATCAGAGTCCATCCTTGATTTTCCCTTCACTCTTATTTTTGGGTAGTATCGGGTATGCAATTTGAATTGGCCTTCTCTGAAAGCCTGCTCTCTTAACTATGACTCTGTCCTGTTCTCTAAGCTGCTGCAGCTGCTGGTGGTGATGATGATGATGATGATGATGATGATGATGATATATTGAGTGCTATGTGCGATTGCATGGATTGCATTGTACATATATAAGTGTACGGCATGGATTATTCCATTTCCTCCTCACTACACTAGATGTAAATACTATCAGTATTTCTGTTTTATAAATGAGAAAACTGAAACCTAGAGAACATTAAGAAACTTGTCCATGTTTACAGCTAGTAAGTAACTGAGCCACTACTGAATCCAGACAGCTTAAGTCCACAGCCTATAATCTTAACCACTATGGAATATCCATACTGCCTAGAAACTAGAAAGATAAAAGCTAAAAACAATTTATATTATTTCCCAGTGCTTAAAAATACTTGAAACACCAAATCAGTCATTTTTGGGAACTACAAAAAAAATCATTATCTGTGAAAAAGGAATGAAACAAATTACTGATAAGTAGTCAAAATAATGTTATCTGAATGCTGAAAATGTACTCCTACTAAGTAAAACACAGAGAAAAATTAGGCAATCTTTGCCTCAAGAATGTAATGCTTAGGACAAAGGAAGGTTTCAACATCTCCAAGTTGCAGCACTAATATGACCACAAGCAACCACAGACGTATGCCTACCAGGCTCCAGGCAGAGCAACTAAAGCTGGTATATTGTCTGATGCTAACTTAGCCATTTCTCCTATTGTCCTCTGAAAAATCTTACGCTAATTCTAGAAACAATAACAACTGAGATACCAAAAGAAGTGTCATTGGTAAAGAAATGACTCTCCATCTCTGTATCTCGCTCAGGCTTCCCATCACCAAGCCCCTCCAGCCACTTGAGTCAGAGTTTCGAGATGAAAGGGAAATCACTAGCTTATCATGCACAAATAGGGTATTGGTGCCTCATGGAAGGGAAGCAGTTGAGCTGGAAATCATCACTAGGTTGTCTGAAATCCTTCCTGAGGATTAACAAGCCGCTTCTGTGAAAGGAGCACATGCTGTGAAGAAGAAAGATCTCCACCTTCTTCTGCTTAACTCCCAGCACCACTGAACTGGGAACTTCATATCCTGCTGTCATCGGACTTAAAAAAAAAAAAAAAAAAAAAAAAAAAAAAAAACCTGCTTTTATCCACAGAATTCTTGGAAAGAGTGTCTTCTGACTCTTTCTCTCTTTCACACTTGACAAGTAAAATTCCTCCCAAACTGGCTCCTTATTTAAATATGGGTAGGAAATAGATTTAGACTTGGCATCTTGAAAAACGGGACTGCTGACATACAAATACTGCTACTTTATGTGGTGTTGTTGACATTGCCGTCACTTCTTTTACTGGTTGATCCTTGAGATCAGCTTTAATCAGGTGAATCATTACTGTTTCCAAATTTTGTTTTCAAGTTAGCAGATGATTTGAAGATTAAACCCCTTCTAGGCTTTAAGTTTATTAACCACTTTAATCTCATCTGGAAGACGGAATTGTTCTTACCTGAACTGCAAACTATCCAGGGCATGCAGTCAAAACAAGAATGCAGGATCTCTAGAACTCTAAATGGTATTTTGGCTCCTTGGAAAGAGTTCCACGTCCCTGACTTCGTTTCAAATAAATGCTTGTTTATCCAACTCTTAATTCCAACAACATGAGTCATGTTCCAGGTTACTTTATGAGGCAACAACATACCCTTCTCAGCCACTGTGTTACTCCCTTCCAGGCCACTATTGCAGGGCCTCCTGTTCACCTGTAATAAATGGTGCGCCCTTCCATTGTGCTGCAATTGCCTTATGTTGTGGTCCTACTTACATCAGTTAAAGCGAGGCAAAGACAAGCACTGTGTCCTCTCATCTCTGTAACCCCCTCACACAGTAGGTATTCAATCACTGTTTATTGGCTTAACTGATTTAATAAATTACCCTGAGACACAGGACTGCTATTTGATAAAGTTGTTTAACAGCATCTCTTTCATGTGCTGAGTATTTTAACATAAAAATATGGTGGAGCTCAGTGGCTCACACCTGTAATCCCAGTACTTTGGGAGACCAAGGCGGGCAGATCACAAGGTCAGGAGTTTGAGACAAGCCTGGCTAACATGGTGAAACCCCATCTCTACTAAAAATACAAAAAACTAGCCAGGCATGGTGGCATGCACCTGTAGTTCCAGCTACTCAGGAGGCTGAGGCAGGAGAATCACTTGAACCCGAGAGGCGGAGGTTGAGGTGAGCCGAGATTGCGCCAGTGCACTCTAGCCTGGGCTACAGGAATGAAACTCCACCTCAAAAAAAATAAATAAATATATATATATACAATATATGTGTGTATATATATGTGTATGTGTATGTATATATATAATGTGAAAGCAAATAGGACCTATGTATTTTCACTACAATATAAATCAGATATTCACTTTTTGCTTTTTCTTTACACCCATGTCATGATGTCTGTGACTTACCCTTAAGTGCTCCAACATTATGAATGTGTAAATTAACTTAATCTACTCTGAAGTGTTTCAGTTACCCTAATTGAGGATCCATACTCCTGGGATGGTTAGCTAACATTTAATCAGAAAGGCCACACTATCATTACTACAAATGCTTCAACTCTCTCTATTTCTAGTCATGACCAGAGGCTTTACTAATTAACACAATGAATGTTAGAAATGAGTTTTCCTTGGTGAAAATAATGACAAATTAATTAGTATAATGGATATTGAAAATGGACTGTCACTGGCAAAATTAATGTATTCAAGATAACTGAATTGGTTAAAATATATATATTATATATATTTTATTTATATATATAATTATATATTATATANTTTTTATTTATATATATTATATATATTTTATTTATATATATAATTATATATTATATATATTTTATTTATATATATAATTATATATTATATATATTTTATTTATATACAATACATATATTACCAAGACATTCCCTACCCTTTCATGAAAAGGAAATAGAACTTTGCCTCCACCATGGGGTCCAAGGCTGACCCCTAAACTACCATAGTTTATGTCCAGCCATAGGTTTGGAGGATTCTGGTAAAAAGTTAACTGACTTCTTCCCCTAGAGTATTCTTATTGCCTTGAGTAAATCTTTCATGCAATGTGTAGAACAAAGCATTTCTTCCTTGATCATTTGAGACTTCCTCAAGTTTATAAAACAAGCTGTCTAATAAATGTTTACCTAAAAACATCTAAACATTGTATGTATGATGAAATTTGATCAAGTCTTGCTTTTATTGTAACCTGTTAGGGGAATGTGTAGTGGAATAACTAACCTCTGCCCACCTCTAACTATGGGTAAATGTTACTTATTGAAAGAACCTAATCATTTCTCATGACACATTGGCTTAAGTCAGTTTGCAACACCCCTGTAAACTGGTTGCTTTTTGTCCCTGCTTTTATTTTACTTGCATTTTATGCTAAAAAGGCTTTAGTGATGAAGCAGCCTTTTCCCACAGCTGAATATCGTTGGTGGAGACTAGAATTAGCAACTTCATTAGCATATGGGACTCTAACTTGGCAAACTGGCCCTTGGAGTCCAAATATGTTTAACATATACATGGATATCTTCCAAGTGTTTTCACATTGGCCTTCTTTTTTTCCTAGTAACTAAAAGTGACTTCTGCCTCCAGAGAGAACACCCATGAAGTCGTGTGACAGGGAAAGCTATTCATTTCCTATTCATTAAGCCAAAATGTACACTTTCAGCTTTGGTCTCATCATTTTATCTCTACATACTTCAGCTTACATTGTTGGAGTCAGAAGACCTTTGCCAAACCAAAATTTAAAGATCCAGTACAAGAGAAAGCTCTTCATTTTTCTTTCTTTTTTTTTTTTTTTTTTTTTTTGAGATAGAGTCTCGCTCTGTTGCCCAGGCTGGAGTGCAGTGGCCAGATCTCAGCTCACTGCAAGCTCCGCCTCCCGGGTTCACGCTATTCTCCTGCCTCAGCCTCCCAAGTAGCTGGGACTACAGGCGCCCGCCACCTCGCCCGGCTAGTTTTTTGTACTTTTTAGTAGAGACGGGGTTTCACCGTATTAACCAGGATGGTCTCGATCTCCTGACCTCGTGATCCGCCCGTCTCGGCCTCCCAAAGTGCTGGGATTACAGGCTTGAGCCACCACGCCCGGCCGCCTCTTCATTTTTCTTGCCTAGTCAGAAAAACAAGTTGACGGATTCCAGACAGCACCTTCTTCCCAACCATCACCTTGTGTGATAGCAAAGGCAGTTAATATAGATTCAGTGTTCCCTGTGGAAGTGTCCAAAGCTGTGACTCAAATGTATTTTTAAGGAAGTATAAAGGGACTGGCATTAGAAAATAACCCTGGAAGCATTAAGATGTATGAAGTGGTAGCAGCTCTCTCCATTTTCTTCAAAAGTATGACTTTCCAGAGACTCCTATGCATGCAAGGAATGCTTTCCAGGGGGCCGGGAATGTTTCTCCCTGTGTTCTGACAGGCAGTCAAGGGCAGCATAGACTGGAACTCAGGACAAAAGGCAGGTCATTGAGCAAATGCCCATTGTTTTACTGAAAACTCTTGATCTATTATCCTAGTGAATACTATATGCTAAAAGTGTTCAGGTGCCAGACTCAGGATATTAGGCATTCCTCACAAATTGGGCAGGAAGCTAAAGAAACAAGAGAAGGAAAAGAGGGGAATAATTAACAGTATTAGCAACTCCCAAATCCTGGCCTAATTCATACTCTTAATGCCTGGAAGCAATGGGTGATCTTCCAAAGGTAAATAAAGTACAATATTTTATGTAGCTCTAATTAATATTTAAACCATAATTTCTGAAGCAAACCTGATTATTTTTTCTATTCTTGGAGAAAACTTGATTTTTGGATATTCCCTCAAGTACTTTTCTAAATTGCTAAACTTTATTTGTTTGTTTATTTATTTATTTATTTATTTATTATTTTATTTTTTTGAGACAGGGTCACACCCTGTCACCCAGGCTGGAGCTCACTGGTACTATCACAGTTCACTGCAGCCTCAGCTTACCAGGCTCAGGTGATCCTTCCACCTCAGCCTCCAGAGTAGCTGGGACTAAAGGGGCGAGCAACCACACCCAGCTAATTTTTGTATTTTTGTAGAGATGGGGTTTCCCCATGTTGCCCAAGCTGGTCTCAAATTTGTGAGCTCAAGTGATCTGCCCGCCTCAGCCTCCCAAAACTAAAGTGTTATTAAAAGATGACTGAGTCGGTGTGCTTTTGGAGTTTTTGAATAAGGTGTATTATACCCAAAATATCAACATCTCTGGATTGTGATTCATTTCACAATGTGTTCAGGCTTAGTTTACTTTAAATAAACACCCTGTCCATTGATTTTATATCAAAATATAAAGCTTCCACTTCTAGATAATCTTTATTCTAGCTTCCCTCTTAAATTTTGCAGAACAATAATAGAAACACAAAGTTATTTTATTTTGAAGTAAATACTAAATGTAATACGCATTACAATGAACACTAAGCTATTTACTTCTCAAGTCATTTATTGCAGGATATTTGAGTCACAGAAAAGGTTAAGAAATTAACTCTGAATTAACTTGGAATTCAAGTTTAAGGGAATTGAGGGGAAAGGGGATATTTTCGAGTTGCTGGGAATAAAGGAATATGGTTTGATATCAGAGGACTATGAGAACAGAGATGAATAGGATGAAGACTCTGCTTCAAAGCAATTGACCAGTAGAGAAGAGACTGTTGTGCAGTAAGAAACAGAGTTTTTCTCACCCAGATAGTGAGGTGAGGTGATAAACAAAAATAAACAAACAAAAAACCTGAAAGGGCAAGAAAAGGAGCAATTGTCTCTGAGGTGGTGGTGGTGGGGTGGAAAGAGGGCTTGGGTAAAGCCCTTGGAGAAAGTGAGCTAATATTTGTTGGGTGTCTACTAATTCCTGCCCAAGTAGAACAAGATGTCTGCTTAAATCTTAAAACAGTCCTCTGAGAATGGTACAGTTTTACAGAAGATGAAACCAAAGGTTATAGAACAAAATGCTTGGGCATCTTCAGTGATCAATTGTGCAGCTAGGAAAGAAGAGATCCACCAGGGAACCCAAGTGTGAATGGTTTCAAAATCCACCTCCTTTTGACTAAAAACACTTGCTTTCCTGAGAAGATATGCTAACCATCTTATATACATTAACCCACATAATCTCATTTAATCTCCACCTAAATCCCTGTGCAACAGGCATTGTTAACCCCAGTTTACAGAGGAAGAAAACAAGTCCAAATAAGCAAGTTAACTTGACCAAAGCACCACACTTTGACCAAAGGCAAAGATTCAAACACAAGTCTGTCTCACTCTCGCTTGAAGATGAGCTTGAAATCTGAGTAGAACTGCAATAGGTGGAGACGAAGGAGAAATTCAAAGGAGAGACTCAAAGAGAGCTCACTTCCCATTTCCCTACACTGATGCCTGGAGGTCACAGTACAATTCTGGCAAAGCCAGAATCGAGGGTCCACTGGACTTTTTATTTTCCCAAAGAATATTTACTACATCCTATGACCCTTATCAAAGGGCAGACAGCATAAACTTTATAAGCCGACTGCTACCAGCACAACTCTTCCCTAGAGAACTCCACTCCAGAATTCCAGGCCACCATCCAACATTCCAAATA
Organism: Theropithecus gelada; assembly: GCF_003255815.1. Lineage (NCBI taxonomy): Eukaryota > Metazoa > Chordata > Mammalia > Primates > Cercopithecidae > Theropithecus > Theropithecus gelada. The sequence goes on along the minus strand of NC_037680.1, from coordinate 74,338,347 downwards.
CCCTCAGAGAGGGAACTCTGAGGTAAACAGATCCCATCTTCAGAGAGTAACCAAGAGGCCTCTGGCCATGACTCAGGAGATTAGCCACTGCCTTGATTCATCTCTGCAAAGTCAGCCTGTGGGGCTTCCCAGAGCCAGGAAGAGGAAGTGGGCCAGGAAGGAATCAATAATTGCCACCCACAGATGTGCCTGTGAGTGCTATAAAGGGAATGACCAAGAACACCTAGGAGAGGTTCTCAGAATATGCAGCCAGTCCTTGTATGGAACAAGTCTTCGTTCTTCCAGGCACGAATTTTTAGTGCCCACTTCTGTTCCTTAGCAAAAAAGAAAAAAAAGCAGGAATGAACTTTTAATAACATTCTTTCAAACCAGAATGGGCAACAAAGGTTTTTCCGGCTATATATGGAAAAATGTCCTGGCTCTGCCAAGTACCTAAAGGAGACTCTCCAATCCTCTGACGTATGAATCATGATCTAAACAACAAATTCCGAGCTCAAAACAGTTTCCAAGGGAAGAAAAGGGAGCTCAGTTATCCAAATGTGTGCATACCTTCTGGACTAGCAGCAGTGGGAAACTGAATGCCACATTTATCCTTGAAGATTAAATCTTCTACAAGAGAAATAGCACGAGTCTTCTGTTTGGTCCTTGAGTGACTCCTCTCTTCTATAACTTTACAGACTTTTAAATAACCATTTTCATCAATCGTGAAACAAAACAATCAAGTACTTGACCACATTGAGCTAATTCTTAAAACAATTACAAGAATATTTTATTCAACAAAATATAAAGTATTTTTACACACATTTTCTATTTTTAAATGTAATTTTTAAAAATACATAATGGAGTATAGAAAAAAAGAAGAGCATTATTTCAGACAATAATATCACTTCTTCTATACTGCAAATATATCAAGAGGGTTTTTTTAAGTTAGGATATTAAATGTCATTAAATAAAGACATGATCAGGAAATGCTTATTCCCTTAATCAGGTCTAAGGTATTTCATTAACATTTATTTTTAGCTGACTTGATAAGAAGATGAGTTAAAAAGTATGGTTATTGCAAACATATTAAATGAGGACCTGGTGGCCTTGGGCCCAAAGAAGAGAACACTTGAGAGTAAATTTCTTCTGAGGCTTGACGACTATTTCATGGAAGAGAAAGTAGACTTGTTGTGAATAACTCTGAAGACATCAAAAGGATCACTGGACAGAGGTTAGGAGCAAGGTAGATTCGGGGTCAATATAAGGAAGAACCTCCAAACTATGTTAGCTGCCCAAAGATAGAATGAGTAATTCATTCTCTTTTGCTAGAAATATGTAAGCAAAAGTTAAGCACCTGGCAGGGATTCTTTACTATTTTTAGCAATAGAGAATGCATTCCTATTTTATTTCTAGCCAGCGCTCATATTTCCTAACAATTGTTATTTTCAAAGGGATTTCCCCATGGGTTGCTCAAATTTTCTCGTTCAAAACTAAATCATTATTTTTTCTCTTAAGCATCATGTCTATTTTTGCTATCTCAGTAAATGGCACCTTCATCCATCCATTGCAAAAGCTCAAAGCCTATGCAACATCTTATACTCATCCTCTTTCTCATGCTAAATATGTGATCACTTCCCAAGTCTTATCCATTCTCCCTCTCAAATATCACTCACGTCAGATGATAGGTAAAAAAAGATGACCCTCTTGTACAAGAGCAGTGGCCTGCAACCTTAGCTGCTCATTAGAATCATCTGGAGAGCACTTAGAATGTAAGATAATTTTAATATTCTCAAGCTGTGCCCCAGACCAATTAAATACAAATCTCTGTGGGATAGACCAGGCAGTAGTATTTTAGCTCTTGGGTGATTTCAATGTGCAGCCAGAACTAAGAACCATTGAAAAAGAGGCAAGAAGGCCAGATAAGAAGGTACTAATATGAAGTAATCAAAATATGAAATTATGCACTAGGGTAGTTACAATTGGAATTGAAATTTGAAAAATATTTTGAGATAATTGAGAGAGATATTGGAACATAGTGCCAACCTCTCATGGCAGTTCTTTTCATCCCATGCCATGGTCAGAAAAATCCCAGCATCCCGTTACTTCCCAAAGTAACTGAAGGTAAAGGTATCTCAATGGATCAGCTCAAACTTTTCACTATCCCTGAGGAACAACCTACACTTAGTTAGGCAGGTGGATCACTTGAGATTAGGAGTTGAAGACCAGCCTGGCCAACATGTGAAACCCTGTCTCCACTAAAAATACAAAAGTTAGCCGGGCATGGTATCACAGGCCTGTAGTCCCAGCTACTCAGGAGGCTGAGGCAGGAGAATGGCTTGAATCCGGGAGTCAGAGGTTGCAGTGAGCTGAGATCACACCACTGCATTTCAGCCTGGGTGACAGAGCAAGACTGTCAAAAAAAAAAATGACTATTTGAATACCCTTTATTTCTTTCTCTTGCCTGATTGCCCTGGCCAGAACTTCCAATACTATGTTGAATAGGAGTGGTGAGAGAGGGCATCCTTGTCTTGTGCCGATTTTCAAAGGGAATGCTTCCAGTTTTTGCCCATTCGATATGATATTGGCTTGGGTTTGTCATAAATAGCTCTTATTATTTTGAGACATGTTCCATGTCTCTCTGTCTCTGTTTGCAGATAACATGATTGTACATTTAGAAAACCCCATCGTCTCAGCCCAAAAACTCCTTCAGCTGATAAGCAACTTCAGCAAAGTCTCAGGATACAAAATCAATGTGCCAAAATCACAAGCATTCCTATACACCAATAACAAACAGAGAGCCAAATCATGAGTGAACTCCCATTCACAATTGCTACAAAGAGAATAAAATACCTAGGAATACAACTTACAAGGGATGTGAGGGACCTCTTCAAGAAGAACTACAAAACAAGGAAATAAGAGAGGACACAAACAAATGGAAAAACATTCCATGTTCATGGATAGGAAGAAGCAACATCGTGCAAATGGCCTTACTGCCCAAAGTAATTTATAGATTCAGTGCTATTCCCATTAAGCTACCATTGACTTTCTTCACAGAATTAGAAAAAACTAGTTTAAATTTCATATGGAATCAAAAAAGAGTCCATATAGCCAAGACAATCCTAAGCAAAAAGAACAAAGCTGGAGGCATTGCACTACCTGACTTCAAACTACACTACAAGGCTACAGTAACCACAACAGCATAGTACTGGTACCAAAACAGAGGTATAGACCAATAGAACAGAACAGAGACCTCAGAAATAACACCACACATCTATAACCATCTGATCTTTGACAAACCTGACAAAAACAAGCAATGGGGAAAGGATTCCCTATTTGATAAATGGCATTGGAAAAGTGGCGTTCAGAAAACTGAAACTGGAACCCTTCCTTACACCTTACACAAAAACTAACTCAAGATGTATTAAAAACTTAAACGTAAGACCTGAAACCATAAAAATGCTAGAAGAAAACCTAGGCAATACCATTCAGGACATAGGCATGGGGAAAGGCTTCATGACTAAAACACCAAAGCAACTGCAACAAAAGCCAAAATTGACAAATGGGATCCAATTAAACTGAAGAGCTTCTGCACAGCAAAAGAAACTATCATCAGAGTGGACAGGCAACCTACAGATTGGGAGAAAATTTTTGCAATCTCTCCATCTGACAAAGGGCTAATATCCAGAATCTATGAGGAACTTAAACAAATTTACAAGTAAAAAACAACCCCATCAAAAAGTAGGTGAAGGATATGAACAGACACTTCTCAAAAGAAGACATTTATGTAGCCAACAAACATGTTTTAAAAAGCTCATCATCAGTGGTCATTAGAGAAATGCAAATCAAAACCACAATGAGATACCATCTCACGCCAATTAGAATGGCGATTATTAAAAAGTCAGGAAACAACAGATGCTGGCAAGGCTGTGGAGAAATAGGAACACTTTCACACTGTTGGTGGGAGTGTAAATTAGTCAACCATTGTGGAAGACAGTATGGCGATTTCTCAAGGATCTACAACCAGAAATACCATTTGACCCAGCAATCCCATTACTGGGTATATACCCAAAGTATTATAAATCATTCTACTATAAAGACACATGCACATGTATGTTTACTGCAGCACTATTTACAATACCAAAGACTTGGAACCAACCTAAATGCCCATCAATGATAGACTAGATAAAGAAAATGTGGCACATAGACAGCATGGAATACTATGCAGCCATAAAAAAGAATGAGTTCATGTCCTTTGCAGGGACATAGATGAAACTGGAAACCATCGTTTTCAGCAAACTAAAACAGGAATAGAAAACTGAACACTGCATGTTCTCACTCATAAGTGTGAGTTGAACAATGAGAACACATGGACACAGGGAGAGGAACATCACACACTGGGGCCTGTTGGGGGATGGGTGCTAGGGGAGGGATAGCATTAGGAGAAATACCTAATGCATGTGGGGCTTAAAACCTAGATGACAGGTTGATGGGTACAGCAAACCACCGTGGCACATGTATACCTAGGTAACAAACCTGCACATTCTGCACATGTATCCCAGAACTTAAAGTATAATAAAAAAAAAATTTAAATTAAGAAAGGAGAAAAAAATGAAGCACTTATGCAAGTAGATAACAAAATGATTTGTCAGAGTCACCTATGGCATGCCCTGAAAAATTAGATGCTAAAAAAGTTTTGGGTACCTACAAAGCTAGGAATATGTCCATCTAAATCACATTCTAAGCTCTAATATTCACATATGTGATACTCATAAATATTAGAGCTAATTATACTTTTGATAATTGATTAAATATTATTATTCTTAAGATTGACATTTTTGTTTATTATATGCAACAAAATTTTTCTTTAAAAAAATTTTTCTAATTAATATAATTCAGAATTATGCACATATTATCATATGCATTTAGTTCAAAGATAAAATCACTGTCAGACCAATATACCCTGCCATTCCTAGAAACAGCCCTGATTTACCACAACTATTTCCTCAGGAAGCGGGGAGGGAGTAGAAAGCCACTAAACTCCTACACTCGTCTGTCAGCCCATGACACTCTATGATGGCACAAGAAACCCAAGAATAGGCCATGAAATGAATTAAAGTCATACACTGTAGGCACCCTACTCCGACTTCCTGGGCCTGCTCAGTGATTGCCAAGAAAAAAAACAATAAAGAAAATCTGCGACTATCCACTAAGCCAAATTTGACTATCTTTTTCTAAACTTTCTAGTACAAGAGAAATGAAATAAAACCATCTAAGAGAATGACTTTTTAAACCCTACAAAAAGAATACAAGTACATGAGATGAGACCATGAAGAAAAACAAGGGAATAAAGAACCCAAAATTCAGATAAGGGAATACCTCTGAGGTGGAGAGAAAGGGAAGGGCCTAGGGAGGAGAACATGCAGAACTCTAAAGGAAACAGTAATGCTCTGCTTCCTAAACTGACTATCTGATGTTCACACCAGATGTTTGTTTTATTGTTCTTCTTTGCACCTTTCACATATCTAATGAGTATTTATGTAATTAATAACTAAAACAATGATTAAAGATTATTTTTGGGCTAGGCACGGTGGCTTATGCCTGTAATCCCAGCACTTTGGGAGGCCGAGGCGGGCAGATCACCTGAGGTCAGGAGTTCGAGACCAGCCTGGCCAACATGGTGAAACCCCATCTCTACTAAAAATACAAAAATTAGCTGGGTCTGATGGTGCATGCCTGTAATCCCAGCTACTCGGGAGGCTGAGGCAGGAGAATTGCTTGAACCCAGAAGGCAGAGGTTGCAGTGAGCCAAGATCACACCATTGCACTCTAGCCTGGGCTACAGGAGTGAGACTTCGTCTACAAAAAAAAAAAAAAAAAAAAAAAAAAAAATTATTTTTAAATGGAGTAAAAAGGAAGATATCTACATTTTTGTCCCAAGCCTGCAACTGTGTGACCTTTAGCCAGATATTTCTCTGAGATTTAGTAAAATACAGGCATTGAACTAAAGCAGGAGTAGGCAAACTGGGGCTCATCACCTGCTTTTATAAATAAAGTTTTATTGAAACATAAGCAAATCCATGCATTTGCATAGTGTCTATGGCTGCTTTTACAACAGTAGCTAGTGGTAAGTAGTAGCAATAGAGACCATATCTTCTGAAAATCCTAAAATATTTATTATATGATCTTTTAAGAAAAATTCCCAACCTTGGTCTGGGGAATTATTGTGATTTCTCCTAACTAACAAAGACTAATATTAAGGGACAAATGGTAGTATCAAAATATGCTAACACCTGTTGGCTCACTGATGGACCAAAATTTCTTTTTGGTACTTTTCATAAATGTTTTGTTTAGGTTAAATGCCCTATATTTGTAAAATCTCATGAACTGTATCAACAGATTTTAGACATATATTTTGTACAGTGTATCAATAGTAACATGAGTGCAGAATCAGCACTCTCCTGAGCCAGATGCTGAGATCTGTCTCTGAAACTAAAGCTTGTAACTGAAAACCTGGCTGGGAAATCTCTGAAGCCCAAGACACTCCACCTCTTGTGAAGACTCTCAGCTCACTTAGAATCAGAGAAGTTCATTCCCAGGACTCCCCATATGCTGGCCAAGGGTTGTCTCAAGGAGAGTTTTAGTCTCAGCATACACATGTGTGCACATGGAAAAGCCTGGCATTTGTCATTTTTAAATGCCAAGAGTGGTAAGTTCATCCTGTTCTTCATACCAATATGTTCACTTTTATATCTGGGCAAACAATCCATTAGCCTACAAAACTGTTGGGGAGCTGCCTATTGTCTGCTCAAACTTTTTCCTGTATAGCTGTAGCTCTTTGTTCTCCTTGATGTCCTCCTGTGACACCAATGACCCAATGTCACATTCATACTTGGGACTGACAGCTGCCAAACCCAAACTTGTCATGCTGCCTAAAGTCCAACAATTACTTGGATGACCAAGTGGACTGAATGACCAGAAACCACTTTGAGTACCTAACTTCTGGTTCTGCAAAACCCATGAAATTAACTAAAACTAAGACATTAGTTGGAACTATATCCATTCCAGGGTCTATAGACTTACAAGAGCAGCAAGCCCAGAATTTCCTTCCTTGGCTGTCCTAGGATAGCTGGGTATCAGGCCCACAAAAGGGATGGTAATGCAGAAAATGGGGCTGCTCAGTGCCCCAACAGTCTCTGGAGCCACAGCCAGTATGCCATCCTTGTTTGACACATAATGTTTCTGTTGTTTTCATTTAACTGAAAGCAACAAATCTCCTTTTTCCCTCTAAAAATAAGATGTTTATGAGGGTTCATATGATTTCTTTTCCAGCCTGTATTTCATGTGCATAGATCAAAGTTACTTGCTTGATAAGAAGTGCTTAACATAGGAAATTATTTTGGTATATAAGTCTTTAGGGAATTTTAACTTTGGACAAGAAAGAACACTTGGTGTTGAAATGAGAGGACCTGGGTTCTAGTTCCTTGTATCAAACTGGAAAGGCACCTAACCTCTCAGGAAGTATTTTTCTGAAGTAAACTTCTTAGAATAAGCAGTCCGAAGATAACTCTCATCAGCCTCCTTTCAACCAATAACGTTGCTCCCAAATCTAATGAGCTTGAAGCTTTGAAAGAATCTCCTTGATGTGTTCACTTCAAGTTGCTCTGAATCTTTATCCTCTCGGTCTCTGCTTCTCTCTCTCTCTCAGTTGGAAATATCCTTCCTTCTTAAGGTACATTTTCCACCCTGGTTCTTGACTTCCTCCCCTTCTTCCTTCTTTCTCTTCTGGAACATTGCTGTTGCCTGAACGTGACCCATAACATTCTATCTCTATGCCTCTGCTCATGCTATATTGTCATCCTACTTCATCAGAAAATCTCATGCAAGATCCAACAGAAGTGGCAGAAATGTGGCAGAAATGCCACTTCCTGCCTCTTGCCTTTTCTGAATCTTTATTGGTAGTGATCCCTTTGTCCTGTGCATCTCATCAGCTTTTATTTTATTTATTTATTATAGTACTGACCTGTACCAAAAAGACTGTATATTTTTGCCTTTTCTGCTAGATTATAAAGTCCTCATTTCTTAGTTAACTTCCCATGCCTTGTAATGTCTTACACAAAATAAGCACTCAACCTGTACTGAGTAATGATGAATAAAGTAGATTGAAAGTCTCCTCATATACTGATTCTGGATTCTGATTCGAAAAAACTTCACTTCTACTGTCTGTAGCCCTTATCATGAAAGGGGTACACTTTAGAAACACATATCTTTATTATTGAGTAAATTATCAGCTAGTCACAAATTCTATCCCAAAAGACATCACTTCTCAATGTATATGTACCTAATCCATTTTTCTGTTTCTCTAGTTTAGAGATTTTTTTCAAAATTTCAGAAAGTAAAGTTGAGTAAGAGGGAGACTGGTAACAAGGGCTTAAACAAAATGTTTACAATATTTGAAGAAAAATCATTGTAGACAGGGAAGCCTTGAGGTAGGTGTGGGACTTCCACTCCAACCAGCTTACTCTTGCATCTTCCAAGAAAAACCTTCCAGAAAAGCCCTTAGGTTTTACTGCCTGTCAGAAGTTAGCACTTTTTTCTTGTTTTGAAAAAACATTATTTATGACAACCCCTTCACTTTGTAAACATACGACAATTAGTTGAGTGAAAACAACTTAACAATAAGAGCACAAAAGACTAAGAGGTAGTAATAAAAACTGAAATGAGAAGTCAATGTTCAATTTATTTTGCCCAGACTCTTCAGGGATTTTGTACCAGGGCTAAGTTAGACAATGATCCTGAGGTCCAAGGACTATTATTTCACACATTGGCGAAACCCACAACATCTTCTGCACTCAAATGTTTCTGAATATTTATACTCTTGGACAACATATTTAAATACACAACATTAAATTCCATTTTCTTATTCTTTTCTTAAATTTCTCAAGATTTACTTTATTTCCTCTGAGCCCATTCCATTCCATCTTAATCACTATTTCTTACTCCTCTTAAGGAAACAATCATTATCTTTAGCTCCATTTCAGCTAAACTTAGAATTTACTGTCCTACTTAATAGATTCTAAAATATTTCCTCTGTAAAGTTGGTAAGCTCTCTTGCATGAATTTATTCAGTTAGTGAATATTTATTGGCCACTTACTATACGTACTCACTCTTCTAAGTGCTGGAAATACAGCAGTGATCAAAACAAATTCCTGCTCTCAAAGAGCTTACATTTTAGTGGTGGGGACAAATAATAAACACATGTATGTCAGGAGGTGTTAAGTGCTATAAAGAAAAGTGAGGCAGGTATGGGACTAGAAAGTGCTGCTAGGAGAGTGCTAGCTTAGGTAGCATGGTGAAGGGCAGAGGAGGGTAGCAAACCTTACAAAAGTCTACAAGAAGAATATTCCTGGTAGAAAGAACTCATGTGCCAAGGCCCTGAGGCAGAATCCTTCTTAGTCTGGTTAAGGAATAGCAATGGATAGTTAGAAAACTCTATAGCCCATCAGATCATACTAGCTGAAGACTTCATTTAATTAAGGTTCATACATATTCTACTATTTTTAAAAATACTTTCCAAATAGAAATTGTCATAGGAAACACAAAATAATCTAAACTACACTGTCCTCTTGAATTATTGCTGAGTACCTGTAAGTCATTCAGACAGTGCCAGATGGACAAAACCATTTTCTGGCGCTAAAGCATCCTAGATGTGAAAATGACTTTGAGTGACAGTAATTCAGTTCCTCCAAAGTCTTATTCTTATTCTTATCCCTAGTCTAAGTAGATGAAATGACAACCTAAATATATATAAATTACGAAATATGTGTCTAAAACTTCTTCATGATACTTAATCACTAGCATCATTATTCTTATTTATGTACTCTCTTTCTCCTCCACTGGATTGTAAATTCCATAAGAGTAGAGAATCTGTTTTGTTTAACACTATTCCAAGTGTCTGGAAAACAGTACTTGAGCTGTATACTAGACACTCAATGAATATTGAAGATCAAGTAGGAATACGACAAAAAGGAGACAGAAATATGCTGTTATTTTGGTTAAAGAGAGCCTGTGTTGTTGAGGTGATGGCAATAAGAAAACCAGTACTATTTTGTGAGTCTTTATTGAATGGCAGGTACTGTGCTGAATGCTCTACAGTGCAGTATGCAGTATATACAACAACTTTTCAAGTAAATACTATTATTACCCTTATGCTACAGTTGAGGAAACAGAGGTTGAAAAGATGAGTATGACCAATTTGCAAGTATCAGAGCTCAGGTTCAAACACAGGGTATTTGAGTCAAGGACTAAGGAAACTAGGAAATACATACACACACAATTTTATATTAATAAATTATAAGTATTGTAAAAACGTTCTATCAGGAAGATGAAACTAGGAACAGAGCACAAAGTTAAGGATGAACAGGTACTTCTCAGATAGAAGAAGGGCAAAACATGAGAGTTCTCTTGGGCATGATGCCAAGATCAGCCTTGCAGTACATTTTATAAATGGACTAGAAGAGACTGAGTAATCTGATGTTTCAAATTTTGCAAATGACACATTAAGCATCTCTGGGGTGTGAAATGCCAACCTGATAAAAATAAAACAAAGTACACTTAGAGAATGACAAGCTATAAGTTCACAGAGCCCAAGAACGGGATCTGGCAACTTCATGAAGCAGGTAGGTGTCTCTCTAATTTCCATTTCAGTACTTGCTTTCCTGGTTCAGAGCGTTCCACTGTCCTCTGATCTATCAAGACCCTTGAGCCCAGTAATCTACCTCAGGGCATAGTTAAGGCAAGAAGGCCCCCAAGAACTCAAAGAGCCAGCCAAGACCTGAAATCTGAACTAACTACACTTGGTGTTCAGATCAAGACATCCAGCCCTGCCAATTAAAAAGATCTAGCTAGTCCCAGTCTGCAAGCGAACAAATGCCAGACCACTACAACTCAGCTCAGCTGTACCTTCTCAAACCGGACAGACGCCTTTTAGCTAAAATGCCTGGCTGCTCTACATGGAGATGGTGAGCCTGTGGAACTTATTACTACAATATATGGCACAAACTGAAAATACAACTGTAGCGTAAGAACTTTTAATAAATTCATGATCATGAATATAAATGGGATTTCAGGTAAACTAGGGCCGCTTCTGACATAGCAAAAATCAGTTTCAGCTCCTGTCACATGCTCCTTGAAGTAACATTGGATATGCAGTACTAGAGCTGAATGGATCACAGATCTGGCATATAGGAAAATTCTCATATAAAATATTTAGTAGCTACCAGATCTCAGAATAACAAATTTGCCTCTTAATACTTTAACACTTATAATACTTTAATGCATATTCACCTGACATCCAAAAACCAGCAATCTTTATGTTTTTGGTCACTAAACAAGTAATTACAGCATTAAGAAAGTTCATTAACAAATAAATATCTTATTAATTAAAGCCAACAATAATAATTTTGGGGTTTTTTTCTCATTTAATGCATATCCAAAAAATAAGTTAGGTACCCTTATTATTCTGATATTTTGGATAAGAAAACTAAGGATTTTAGAAGTTCTGTGACTTAGCCAAGACCCTATGGCTATGAGTTGGCAGCGCAGGTACCCAAACCTTGACGGTATGGCCTCAGAAGCCACACTATGAACCACAAACACTCTATATTGCCTCCATTCTCTTCTACAAAAATGCAAATTCATTATAATATACATCCTTACATATTAATCTGCAAATAAAATCCTCTATTTCAGCACAACTAGATACAACATATAACAAGTTAAACAAAAAAGAAGAGGAAGAGGAGGAAGAAGAAGAAGAAGAAGAAGAAGAAGAAGAAGAAGAAGAAGAAGAAGAAGAAGAAGAAGAAGAAGTAGTAGTAGTAGTCATATTTCTATCCCCAAAAGTATCATTATGGAAATGTTCAACCATACTGTTTGGCTTCATCACAAAATACTAAAAGCAGTATATAGTTTTCTAATGAAAATGACATGTCTGTCATAAACCCCAATTCTCAAATTTAGGGGTTTTTATCTTCTTTCCATCTGCTCTAAAATACAGAGGGTAATTTTAAGACAGAAAAGCACAACTGGAGAGTCATCAGTGGTCACATGGAACCAGTCTTAGAGATAACATTTTCATGTAAAACAGCGACCAATTACTCTGTGGACACAAACAAATTCTATCTGGAAAAAAGCCACCAATGAAAGGAAAACAAATGCAAAACTCTTTTAGCATTTTAACTAAATTGCATGGAAACAAAGATCACCAAACTTTAAGCAGCAAAAGTGCTAGCTTATAGAAAATGAGCTTGAACGCAGACATGTGCCAAAACCATGTCGATCTGCAATTTATCATGCCTGATGTTAAGCACCAGTCTCACATTTTACACATCTACCATATACAATAACCATTTCAAACTGTTTAATACTGGGGATTAGTCTTTATCTTTTAGAGTCATATGCTGAAATATTTACAGATAAAATAAAAATGATATGATTCCAGATTGGAAAAAGCAGAGAGTCGAAAGAGGAACAGGTGAAACAAGGCAAACCATGAGTTGAGAATTGTTGAAGCTGGGAGATGGGCACATAGGGCTTTGCTCTAGGATGCTCTCTGTTTTTTATTTATACTACTCTACTTACTTATGCATGTTCCTGACATGTCACATAATGAAAAAAAATTTTTTAAGCTAAGAGTTTGTAAAGTACATACTATACTTGAATTAATATGGAATTTTGGTATTAATTTGTACACTAGATAGAATAATCTATACAACAGTTTAAAATTCAGAGTATTAACAGAACATAAAGACTCCACTAAACAATACACAGTTTATAATCTGCCTCATTTAGTTCAGTGAAAGCCGGAGACTACTGAGTCAAAGTCACAGGTTCAATTTTGTTAAGAAGTAGTTTGCTTTCTTCTGGCTCTTGGATTTATAATTCTAATCTCAGCCAGGTATTCCAAAAATGCATTTTAGCCCCTAAAACAAAGAATAATATTTAATGTTGAATGAGGACAGCAATTACCCAAAAAAAAACCCACATCATTATACGTGACAGTATAATCAAAAGATGATCAATTCAATAGGAATTGCAGGGTATCGTTCCAATAAGCTTCAAAACCAACAGGCCTTAGAGCTTCACTGATGTGTTCCATTCTCCTTCAAGGCTTCTAACTCAACGCCCATATTTCACATGTTAATGTTGGTTCTCATGATCATTCTATAACACTAAATTGCGAGGTTCCACATTTTGCTTCTAATAAACACAAATGGCCCTTGTACGGCAAGATCCGACTTATCATGGAAATGCTTCTTGATTATTTACCAAATGTGTGTGCAAAAAACTGTTTCCAGAGCACGCTATTTAAAGTACATATATATAAATGTTCTGAATTCAATATAACTAGCTACCCAAAATGATAGTATTTACTTATATTTTACAACCTGCTTTGTAAATATCACAAAAGCAACTACATCAGGAAAGTAGTGCTCCTTGACTTCATTAAGAATTACATGAATTTCTACATATGGAAATTGCTTTATATGTATATATATATAAAATAAATAACAAAAAGAAAAATAAAAATGATTGATCTTTTATTTACCTATATTCTTCTCTTAGATGCACACATTCTAATTAGTATTTTCCTTTCAAAATGGCCCTAGAATGGCACTTTTTACTTTCTCTTACTCAAGATAGCTTACTGAAGTGAAACAGAGATGAATCGAGGGTAGGGAGAGATGTCAATGGATTCCATTTTAAGGGAGCAGTTTTATTCTTGGTAGAGAGTATGCTCTCTACAAAGTGATAACTTATGATAATTTTATCTGGCACTTGTATCTTTTTTATTAAACATAATTGCTGTGTATTTAATCAAAAGGGAAATCCACTGGGCCAACATTTTTAAATTACTTCCCCTTTCCGTAAGAAACAAAAACTAAACCTTTTTATCAAGGGAAATAGATAAACAGCTTCCAAGTTCAACAAGCCATGGTGTTGTATGGAAAACAAAGAACTAGAAAGAAAAAAGAAGCTAAAACACAGTGAAGTTAGCCCAGCTCTGTGGTGCTGCCAGTGATGTGCCACGTCATGAATCCCCTATCCTCACCTGGAAAAGGAGGGACCATGGTTCAGGAGGTGACCCAGGATTATAGCACAAGTCCATTTGACTCCAAAACTTCTCTTTACATTGCACTTACCCGAGAAACGGAATACACATCATCACTTGGCTGCAGCTTTAAACACACTCATGAATATGTTTTTGCTTCTTCATAAAAACACTCAGCTCTAGGCAAACACACACAATCCAAGGCTGATCCTACACAATTCTTAAGACAAGCGGTCGCAGTGTAATTCCTATTCTTAACTAATTTACATGCATGCAGAAAATAAACATTTACAAAGGATGATAAGGTAGATGTGTAACTATTGTACCCCCTACAAAAAAAATCATCAGCTAGTTATACTGACAAAGAACTATTAAGAATCCAGCACCCCTTCCCTTCTCCCATGTAATTATAGTTATTTAAATTTGACTTTCTCCAGAAGTGAGCAGAAAAGAGCTGCCTAGCACTCAGAAGCAATAATCACAAAATCCATCAGTGGCAGGAAACTATGAAGATGTTCACTCAATGTTTATCCAATGCTATTTGTTCCAAATAGAATTACAGTAAGACTGTGACAGGCACTGTAGGCCGGCTCACTCAACACCTATTGTCAATCACCTGTCTCCCTTGCCTGCCTCTACTTTTAAGGTTGACAAAGCTAAATATTCACTTTCCCTTCCTTTTCGTAAGGCAGGAACGGGGCATGGACAGGGGACAGACAAGAGGACATGTACCAACTCTCTGGCCAATATGACTTAAATAGAAGTCAGCTGGTGGAAATTCTGGGCAGCTTTTTCTTTTCCTGATAAGAGAGACAGATGAAGCTGACACTATCCCCCACCCCTTACTGCACACACACTCCATCACCCTTCTCCCAGAGCTAGGGAAGCCACCTTGCAAGTAGGAGGAGACAAGCCTGAGAATCAAAGTCAATGTATGCAAATACAGCAGAGCAAAAAGTCAAAGAGCCTGGGTCACTGAACAGCAGAACCAGCACTAGCAACTGCCTACCTCCAGCTTCTAATTATACAAAAACATTAAATCCCTATTTGTTTAAACCACTCTAAGTCAAGCTTTCTGTTGCTTGAAGCTATTTCTCTAACAGATTTAAATAACACTGTGGTAAGTAGCCACTTAAAGCCCAGCTAACCTAGAGTATTTAAGCAGCTAACTTTCTTTGGGTTTAAATTTGCATGCTGAGATGAAAAACACACTGGACTCTAGACCAGGCATTCACTGTGACTTGCTTTTGATCTCAGCCAAATCATTTCACCTCTCTGGGCCTCAGCCTTCTCACATTTGTGAAGTCACATTTGTAATGATGTCTATGCTGCCTATCTCACACGACTGTTCTGAGGGTCAAATGAAGGACCTCCCTTTGAATAAGCCCTAACGTGCTATAGGAATGAAAAAGTTGTATACTCCTTGTATGTATTATGCTCCCTGTACAAATATTTAGTTGCCACCTATCTCACTCCCAAATCTGACAACAAACATATTATGGCACTGAGTTGACTCAAGAACACTAGACAAGATACTGGTTTTTAAATTATTCTTCCCTAAAGGATATTTATGCTTTCTAGCCAACACACAGAATCTATTTTGAAGCAAAAAGGGTTCAAATCTAAAAAGAGACAGTATATGTGTAGTGAAGGCAAACAAAAGAGGTACTCTAAAGTTACAGATATTCCAAATTCTACTTTATAATTCATTTGTTGGTTATATCTGATTAAGAAATTTGATTAAGGAACAACTATACCAAGAAATAAGTAATGGTGGCTTTGTAACTCAATAGAGTTAACTAACTTCAAACCTCTTATTCTGTGAAAGTTCCTCCTACTCAATAACGCTTTTCAGGTTTTTTTGTTTGTTTTTTGTTTTGTTTTGAGATGGTCTGTTGCTCAGGCTGGAATGCAGTGGTGCAATCTCGGCTCACTCCAACCTTCCCCTCCCGGGTTCAAGCGATTCTCCTGCCTCAGCCTCCCGAGTAGCCAGGACTACAGGCACGTGCCACCACACACCCAGCTAATTTTTGTATTTTTAATAGAGACGGGGTTTCACCATGTTGGTCAGGCTGGTCTCGAACTCCTGACCTCGTGATCCACCCACCTCAGCCTCCCAAAGTGCTGGGATTACAGGCGTAAGCCACTGCACCCACCTGCATTTTTCAGTTTTATGAAAACACTTAAGACTTAACTAGAAAATTGGCTCTGAGTTACATATATATTGGTTGGCTCTGCATTGAAGCTTTCACATAGTAAATTGTGAGTAAACAGGATGTTATTTGCACAGAGAAAGGGGTCAACGGAAGTAGAACTTTGTTAGGGATATTACCATAACAGATCTCAAAGCGAGCTCCCTGAAGTCTTAAGATCAGAAAGTACACTCACATGTAAAGAATAAAGTGGAAATTCTCATTTAATCAAAAGCCCTCCTTTGGCACATCTACTCCTGTGTAGTGCACAGATCAGAGCCATTAACATCACCTAGGAGCTTGTTAGAAAGGCAGAATCTCAGATCCTAACCCTGACCTATCAAGTAGGAATATATATTTTTCACAAGATTCCAGGTAGTTCATAAGCACATTCAAGTTTGAGAAGCACTGAACACTGCCCATCCAGCACTTAGTTTGATTTATTGTTGATAAAAATAACCAGCAAACCAAAAATTTATTACCTCTGCACAAGAAGCTGGGAAAACATTCCCATAATATTCTCCCTGTCAGATTAGCTTATCTCAAACACAGTTCTAATCATGACATTCAAAACCTTCAATGACTTCACCTATCAAAAAAAAAAATCTAAAGCCTTCAGTATGACAGTCAAGCTCCTCCACCATCTAGCAGTAATCCCCTTTCCAATTCCACCTTAGCCCCTTCACACGCCCAATGCCTATTTCTCAGTCAAGAGCAGATCACCTGCAACAACAGGACCACCTGAGGCCCCATCCTTGACGTTCTGAATCATGCTCTCTGGGAGACAGAACTGGGATGGCGCAATCTTAATCACTCTCCCAGGTGATTCTTGGGAAACAACTGCTTATGCTTTAAGACTGTCTCATCATTGGTCAAATTTCTCAGTGTAACCACACAGAACGGGTCACTCCATCCTTAGTGTCAATATCGGCCTGTTGTGGCTCTGTTGTTGTCTACCTCAGGCAGTATTGCAATTACATGTTTCCATGCCTGTTTCCTCTTTGAGTGCCTAAATGTAGGAGATGCATACTATGTATCTCTGTATCTCCAACATCTAGCACATCCTTGACAGAGTAGGTGTTCAATATTTGCTAGTTTACTGCAGCATTACATATAATAAGTTAAAAAATAAATTGAAGCAACCTAAAACTCTATCATTTGGAATCTACCTAAATTAATTACAGTACAACCATCTAGTGGAATATGCATTCATTAAAAATGACATTGATTATTTATTGATTGGAAGGATACCCAGGATATATATAGAGAGAGAGAGCAAAAAAATAAAAAAGCAAATTGCAACATAGGTCTATAATGATCCTGGAGAATACACACCAAAATGTTAACAGTGGTTGTCTCCGGGTAGTAGGTTTATGAATAACATTTATTCTCTTCTTTATTTCTTAATTTGAATTTTGTATAATAAACATGTACATCATTTTTACATTTTAAAGCTTTTCCCATTTTAAATGCTTAGGGAATAAATGCTGTTACAGTAAATGATGGCTTCACTTATTCTCCTTGCAAAGACTGGGATTTCCAAAGGTTGGCAGTGATCCAAAGGTTGGTGGTGTTGCTAAGAGGGAGAAAAAGAAAGTAGGAAATGGGTTGTCCTTAGCAACTGGCTCTCACAACTGTTCCTTCTATTGTCTAGGATTCAGAAAAAAATATTTAAATAGCCTTAAATATCTTCTCTCATAACACTTTTCTAATAAGAACTGTGGCTTCCAGTGGAAATGATATAGCTCAATTTTGACAATACCAATTAGTTTCAGCATAAAGACACTATCTGTTGTCAATTTTTTCAGTTGTGAAAATCAGTTTCCAACCTCATTTCACCTTCCCTGTTGACTCTTCTCTCACCTTTCAGAATGTTCACTGTCCAAGATGAATTTGTTAAATACTGTTTTATTCTATTTAGCATGATACCAAAGCTGTGTATGCAAGCTGATGTCAATGACCTTCTCTTACTATCACCAAATTGGGGCATTGCTTCTGCTATGAGAAGGATGAATGGGGAGGTGGAGGGATATCTCCAGTCTTTTTTCTTATACTATACAAGAAACCTACAAGCAACTTTCATTTCAATTAATATTTTACATGAACTCAAGATACTTTAAAGAAAAATAAATTAAAATTAAAATCACACCAACCACAGGAAGAACACGTCAATTTATTGGTATTTATTTCCCTAATTTTAACATTTAGCCTAAAACACAAACAAAACTAAAATTTGCAAGGAAAAAAACAGAAATAAATTTGCTAGTCATGCCAGGATTTTATAGTTTGGATCAACTTTGCATGCTTTAAATATATATTATGCTTGAATATCAACAGAAAAATGTGTGTTGGTATAACTTAAAAACTTGAACATATTTGCTTCTTGGGTTCTTCTAAAATGTCCTTACTCTATGAAAACCTGAAGTAAATAGGAAAAAAAGTTAAAATGTTTGATAGAATATTAAAACTCAATGTAAGCAGAAGTACAGGAAGAGTTTTTAAAGCCTGTTTTTTTGGTTAAAGCAGCTTGAAATCGTATCTCCAAAAGAGCAAAATTTGAGTATAACTTATTACTCTCTAGGCTCAAAAACCATGGCTGTTCATTTGACAAGTTTAAGGGGTATAGCTAGTGTCATAAACCCCAAACATGTAGCAGAAATGTAACCTATGCATCCAAATGACATAGGACAGTGAAAGGGGCCCTACACAGGGAGACAGGAGACAGAAGATTTCTTCCCTTTTGTTCTGCAATAGCCACATGACTCACTAGTCACTATGCTTCTCGGAATTTCTCACTTCCTCATCTGTAAAAACAAGCCAGGGGCTAGATGATGTCTAGGTTGTTTCCAGATCAAAAATTTTTAAAGCTCTAATTCTATACATTCTCTTTACACATATACAAAACTGAAAACATCCTATTTTTATAATCTAAAAAAACTGCAAATAAAAGAACTGCATTTTAGCAAATTTTTCCAGTGACATTTTGAAAAAGGAAATAAGATATAGCCTTACCATTTCAATATAATTAATTTACTTTTCAATACTAGTGTCATATCATCCTTTATTACTCATTAGCATTTAATAATTGTATCTTTTATTTCTAGTTCCAATATTAGAATGAAATTTGTCTTCCTTAATTATGGAATCAGCAGGAATCATGAGATATGCTAACAGCAGAAAAACATCTGAGATATAAAAATTAGTTTTGTCTTTCAAAAAATAATTGACGACAGAAATTTCTATTTCCTGAAGTATTGTATTCCAATATGCAAGATAGTTCAGTTATCAAATCAGTAATAAAAATTAATATTCACTTAGTCTTATTTATAGAGCACTTTAACATGCATGATGTCACTAAATCTTTATGACTCTGTGAGGAAGTGTTGTAATTATCCCCACTCTAAAGTTGAGGAAACTGAGGTCTCCTGACATTAAGTGATTGTCCAAGATCATAAAGCTAGAAAGTCCCGGCTCCATGACTCAACCTCTGACCTTTTCTCTCAATTTCTTGCTCTCTCTCCATGCTGTTCTGCCAGTTCATAAGCCCTTAATGTTTCTAATTAAGCCCACTTTCACCTAATTTAATGTAGACGGTTGCTCATAAACACCAATAAACAAACAATTAACTGGGAACAAATATTTGAAATACATATGGCAGAAAGGGTTAATTACCTATCTTTAACATATGAGGAATCTTTACAAATTAAAAAAAAAAGAAAGAAAAAGACCAACAACTCAATGAAGTTAGGTGAGAAATACAACCAGAGAGTTTACAAAAAAAAATATATATATATATATATATATTGCTAATAGCTTTGAAACACTTGGGGGAAAAATGCTCAATCTCAATTAAATAACTGCTAGTAAAAATAAGATTTTTTTCCTCTTTTTTTTTTGAGACAATGTCTCACTGTCACCCAGGCTGAAGTCAAGTGGCACAATCACAGCTCACTGCAGCTTCAACCATCCAGGCTCAAACAATCCCCCTACTTCAGCCTCCCAAGTACCTGGGACCAGAGCCACACACCACCACACTTAGTTTTTGGTAGAGACAGGGTCTCACTTGTTGCCCAGGCTGGTCGCGAACTCCTGGGCTCAAGTGATCCTCAGCCTCCCAAAGTGCTGGGATTACAGGCGTGAGCAACTGAGCCAGGCCTTTTCCCTATCTTATTAACAAAACTTTTTAAATTGTTCACGTGCTTGTACATAGAGTGTGAAATAAGAGACACTAGAGACTCGGAATGGTGGGAGAGAATGAGAGATGAGGAATTATTTAATGGGTACAATGTACATTATTTGGGTGATGGCTACACTAAAAGCCCAGATTTCACCACTACCAACATATCCATGTAACATAACTGTGCTTGTACCTCTTAAATTTATACATATCAACAATATTTTAAAATAAAATTAAAATTTTTCATATATTGAATTGACCGTGGTGTAGGAAAAAGTTACTCATATATCATCAGTGGGGAATGCATATGTTAAAAATTTTTTGAGGGCAATTTTACAATATTTAGCAGAACTAAACACAGCCTTAAACACAGCAATTGCTCTCCTTGGAATGTGTTATTTATTTTATTTATATGGGCCGAGAAAAAAAATGATCATCATGTAAAAGATGTTCCTAAGAGCATCAGCTATTACAGCAAAATACTGAAGACAACTCAAATGTCCCCCCACCTTCAGAATTAACTGAATTTTGGGTACTTCATACAATAAAACACTACATTCCAATGTAAAACAGTATACTTTTTTTAAAAAGCAGAATATATTGTAGTTTATTCCTCATTTGCCCATGAAAAATATACATAGAGATCACACCCAAAGATCTGAGATGGTATGTGCTTAATAAAATATGTCTGGAAAGATATGCAAGAAATTCCCCTTTAGAGACTGGAACTAAGGATGCAGGACTGGAACTAAGGATGCAGGACTCTGGGGAATTACATTTAAGTTATTTTAAAATGTAATATTGTTTGAAGTGTTTAATTCTTTGCATGCCTATACTCAACTTGGTTGATGTGAGGAGCTAATTAGATAAAATAATGTATGTTAAAGCAGTTTGCAAACTGAAGAGAATAACAGAATATACAAACATAAGGCTTCCTGGATATTGCTTTATCACTAGCATTTCAGGAAGACTTGATTGATCCAGCACCTAATGCCCTGAGCTAAACCCAGTAAGCATAATTCCTCAAAAAATACTTTATGATGGATTGAAGAATTCTCTATCAAAATGCGAACATCCACCAAGAGCTACCTTTAAATAGTGCTTTTCAAACTTCATCAAATAGCCCCTAGTGTCAAAGACACTGAGCTTGTTCCCCCAGGGACCTAGAAAGTAGATCAAAAGGCCCTCACATTTTTAATATGTCCATACTCTTTCTGATAAGTTTTTTTCACAAACCTTCAAATAAACTGACAATCCAGGAAGATGCACTAGGTTTATTCTGAGGCCTAGCACCCAGGAACTGGGATGCACCCATTTGAGGAATTTTACTTTTTTTTTTTTCTTTTTTTGAGACAGAGTCTCATTCTGTTGCCAGGCTGGAGCACAATGGTGTGATCTCGGCTCACTGCAACCTCCACCTCCCGGATTCAAGCAATTCTCCTGCCTCAGCCTCCTAAGTAACTGGGACTACAGGCACGTACCACCACACCCAGCTAATTTTTGTATTTTTTGTAGAGACGAGGTTTCACCATATTGGTCAGGCTGGTCTTGAATTCCTGACCTCAA
Organism: Theropithecus gelada; assembly: GCF_003255815.1. Lineage (NCBI taxonomy): Eukaryota > Metazoa > Chordata > Mammalia > Primates > Cercopithecidae > Theropithecus > Theropithecus gelada. The sequence continues at coordinate 74,316,319 of NC_037680.1, read as the reverse complement.
GTGATCCGCCCGCCTCGGCCTCCCAAAGTGCTGGGATTACAGGCATGAGCCACTGCACCCAGCCAGAAATTTTATTTCAAAGGATATGTGTTGGCATCTTAGCAGAGGACACTTTAAATATGGGATGAAAGCTATGGAGAAAAAAAGGAAGTCAAAAAGAACTGGAATCAGATACTCTGTGATTTCATCTTCAAATTCACCGTTCTTTCAACAAGTTTTTGAACTCCTACTTCGGCCATAGTCTCTTTCCCTCATGAAGTATAGCGGATACTGTACAAGTGCCCTCTACAGAGGTTTTAGCCAATGCATTTACTCGCCACTGATGATGCAGCAGAATACATCTTCCTCCACACCGTGGTCAGTTCAGCACATGGCCAAATTTTTTGTCTCTTTAAAGGATCAGGGTGGAAGTACATGTCAAGCCCTGAATTGAATATAATTAGATAGCGAGACAAAGGATGTCTTGGACATGAAGTTAGAAAGATGGTCAGAAAGGGCCTATCTGAGGGAAAAATGTTTGAGCTGAAACCCAAACTGCGGGAAGGTGTGATGGTTAATTTTTGTGTCAACTTGACGGGACCACGCAAGGGATGTCCAGATTAAACATCGTTCCTGGGTGTGTTTGTGAGGGTTTCCAGATGAAGTTAGCATTGGAATCAGTGGACTCGGTAAAATATATTGCCCTCCCCACTCTGGGCACCAGTCAATCCATTTTGAATAGAACAAAACATGGAAGAAAGAGGAATTTGTTCCCACTTCCCTGTTTCTTGTCTCACCACTTGAGCTGGGAAATCTCATTTCATCTTCTCTTGCCTTTGGACTGGGATTCACACCGTCAATTCCTCTAGCTCTCAGCCTTCAGACTCAGACTGAATTACACCACCAGCTGTCTTGGGTCTCCAATTTGTAGACAGCACACTGTGGTCTCCATATTGGCATACTCTAATTCTCCATAATAAAATCTCCTTAAAAATATAAAAAAAAACAATTGATTCTCCTTCTATGGAGAACCCTGACTAATACAGAAAGGGTTAGACATGCAAAAATGAGAGCGAATCTTCCAGAGCAAAAGTCTGAGGTAGTACATACTTGGTACATTTGTGGGACAGGAAGGTAGCCACTGTGGTTGGAGCATGAGAACCTGGGGACAAGGGGTAGATGATGAGTTTACAGAGGCAGGAGTCAAACCACGTCAGGCCTTATAGGCCAAATAAGAAGGTGACATTTATTTTTATTGCAATGGGAAGCTGTTGGAGGGCTTTAAGCAAAGGAACAATACAATCTCAATTTTTTTTTTTTTTTTTTTTTTTTTTTTTTTTTTT
>NC_037680.1:74259466-74314897 GCF_003255815.1 Theropithecus gelada | reverse complement strand
GGTTCACGCCATTCTCCTGCCTCAGCCTCCGAGTAGCTGGGACTACAGGCGCCCGCCACCACGCCCGGCTAGTTTTTTGTATTTTTAGTAGAGACGGGGTTTCACCATGTTAGCCAGGATAGTCTCGATCTCCTGACCTCGTGATCCACCCGCCTCGGCCTCCCAAAGTGCTGGGATTACAGGGTTGAGCCACCGCGCCCGGCCCAAATATTTAAATTTATATAGACATCTCTTCTAGAAGTTATTTCTGATGGTTCTTGGTATCATTACTGAACATAAGCTGAATAACAATGTGCTAATAGAAATTATTGGCCTTCACGTTTTCTCATAAGAGTGATTCCTTTTGTAGTTCTTGATTATGATAGATTTCCTTTAAATTTATTGGCTCTTTTAAGGTTAAATTTTTAAAAGTTTCTGTTTTATGGTTCTTCATAAATGAATCTATTTGTGGTTCCCTTTTTATTTATTGCCTCCGTATTTTTTTTTTTTTTTTTTTTTTTTNACAGGCGCCCGCCACCACGCCCGGCTAGTTTTTTGTATTTTTAGTAGAGACGGGGTTTCACCATGTTAACCAGGATGGTCTCGATCTCCTGACCTCATGATCCACCCGCCTCGGCCTCCCAAAGTGCTGGGATTACAGGCTTGAGCCACCGCGCCCGGCCTTTTTTTTTTTTTTTTTTTTTTTTTTTTAGGAAATCATTCTGTTTGTTATGCAGGCAATGATCTGTGGAAAGCAATACAAGAAGCAGGGAATCAATTAGGAGCCAACTGAAAGAATCCAGATGACAGACGATGGTGATTTGAATTGCGGATTTAATAGTAGTGATAGAAGGTTCTGATTTCAGAATGTATTTTAGAACTGTGGTATTGCTGCTAATTTGGATATGGGGAATGAAGGGAAAAAAAGGATTGGTGAATGAATCTCAGATTTTCAGAGTAAACTATCTGGTGGATAGTGATAGAATTTCCTAAGATAAGGAGGGGGGCCATGAAGAGTTTTTTTGAGAACATCGTGACTGAGATTCCTGGTTGACAGCCAAAATCACTTTCCACTTCTTCCTTAGTAACCAATTCACATTTTTATTCCAGCTAAAAGACTACATTTCCCAGTCTCCTGCTGCTGCTACGTGAGGTTATGTCGCTAAGTTCTAGCCAATAAGAAACAAAATGGAAGTATTGTACAGGACTTCTAGGACAACTGAAAGAGACAGAACTCAACTGGGAGCTAAACTTTTTGCCCCATGCCCCATCTTCCTTCCTGCTGTCTGGAATGAGGAAGATGGCTTGGAGCTCCAACATCCACTTTGAGGATAGAACGCATGTGCTAAGAATTGCAGATTAAAGAGTTTAAATGGAGCCTAAGTGGCTGGCCATTTCAGGGAGCAGATGTACCAGTGCTAGACTCTCTATCTCTGGACTTCTTTTAAGTGGAATAAATTATTGTGTGTTTACAGTTATTTTGAGTCCTGACACAAAGATTTAAAGATAAATTGATATATATATTAAATATCCCAGTTAGATAAAACCCCCATTTTAAATATGAAAAAGTTAGGGTCAGAGAAGTTACTTGCCAAAGTCAAACTACTTAAGATAGAGTCAAAATTTGAACTAATAGCAGTCTAACTCCAAAGTTCGTGTTTTGTTTTCATATGATACCATTCTGTACTTAAAACAAAGAAAAAAGGCACCAGAGTCAAATGTTCCCAGTAACAAAATCCTATCTAGGACCCGTTCTGCACATGATACCCAAAATAGCCCTACTCAACTTGATATAGGGAAGAATTATCTCCTATCTAAAAGTGTTACTATTTATATCATGTGAATATCACTTGTTTTACCTTTTCTAAAGGCAATACACTTTTTACTGTATTCACCTATCAATTCAGCCCTAGGTTTATTTCCATTGTATTAAAATGCTACTTATATTTATAGTTGCTCTTGCAACTAAATATATGCTGAACTTCATTCTGAAGTCCTCTTGTCATACTACTTTGGCAAGTATAATACATACTCCAACTCTAAGTCGGGACCTTCCCTTACATGACCCATTAATTATGCACCCTGTAGGAAAATAATGATAAGTTTTCCACAGCTCCCAGTACTTTATTGTAACAATCATTTCACAGTCTATTGATGATTATTATCCCATGAGGCAGAGAGACAAATACTTTGTACAGTAAAAACTTTATGTATCTATAACTTCTTCCTCAGTCTACCAAGTCTATCTCCTATATAACAGAGAAAATCTGATTAGTAAGGCAAGTTTTATTTTTTATATGGTCAGGCTGACAACAGATTTAAACTTTAGGTGTTCCTAAGTAATCAAAAGGAAGGATTTTTTCTTTTACTTTTTCATTTAAATATAATTACATACTGTGAAGTACATAGATCTTAAATGAACAGCTTGATAAAATTTTACAAAATGAGCACACCTGTGTAGCCACCACTCAACTCAAAATATAGAACATCTGCAGTATCTAGAATCCTCTCTCAAGCTCTGTGCAGTCATCACCTACTTCCCCATCAAGTTAACCATTATCCTGACTTCTGATTCCACAAATTCATTTTGCCTGTTTTTGAATCTGATGTAAATGGAGTAGTGTAACATATAATCTCTCACTTAACATTATGTCTGTAAAATACATCCATAATGTTGCAGGTAGCCATAGTTTATTATTTTTAATTACTGCATAGTATTCCACTTATCCATTCTGTTGTTAAAGGACATTTAGATTATTTGAAGTTTTATATCTGCTATATATAGTAAGTATACATATAGTATATATTTGCAGTTTTATATTTATTGTACACAATACTGCTTTTAACAGTCTTACCCAATACTTTTAGTGCATAAAGGAAAGTTTTTTACTTAGAATTTTTTATTCTTGTTTTTGTTTTATTTGTGGGTACAGACTATATTGCCTATACATTTGCGAGTAATACATTCAAAGTAAGCATGCATACTTCTTTGGCTAAAATATGTTATACCTAATTCAATGCTCAACAAAACTCCCTTGAGTGCTTTAGCATTGTTAGGAAAATAATGAAAAGAAAAGAAAGAAGGAAAAGTGACTATTATAAAGGATAAAGAATGTTTAGAAAACATAATGCAAAGTGTAAAGTAAAGAGAAGCATCAAGTGTCAAGTCCTTCCCATAAATTTTTGAATTCCCATTAAGTTAGATGAACACAGTTTGGCCTTTAGGTTGTGCTGTCTCCTAATACTAATATATTTCCTCAAGATGCACCCATAGGGTTGCATGTCTTTTTTTGCTTATCTTTGGCAAGTACCTTAACTTCTTGGAACATGCTGGGGCTCCCTAGTGATACAGTGATTACATGTAACAGATAATGTTGCCCTTTAAAATTCCACACCACATTAGGATTCCCAATCTCTGGAAGCCTTGGCTCCTCCCCCTCCACTACCCTGAGAAATTATAGGTTAACAATTTTGAAAATGTTTTACATAGTTACAATTTGGGGTGGGGGGTGAGGTGCTTCATCTCTTACCTTTCCCAACCCACTCTCATTTGTTTATTCAAAATCATCATCTTGTTACCTAATGTATACAAGGTTCTATGTTAGGTGCCTGAGAGGTGAAAAAACATATAAATACAAAATATTTACAGATTAAATAATAACTATCTAAGATTTGCTTCCAGATAATAAGGACAGTAAGAGGATGGGGCAGAATGGGACAGAATTGGCTATGAGTTGATGGATTGATCATTGGAGCTGGGTGATAAATGCTTGAGGGTTCATATTATTGATCTGTCTGCTTCTGTGTGTGGTCAAAGTTATCTATAATAAAAAGTTTTTTAAAACACACACCAAAAAAAATGCATAAGAACATACAGACTAATAAAAGCGCTAAACCATGCATTCAAATAGCATACTGAAGTTTAAAGGGGCCATAGCAGGTATGAATCCCAACCTTAGCATGAAAGGAGTAACTTTGAGGCCTAGAGGTTAAGTGAGTTGCCAAAGTCACATGGGCAGTTACAGAGGTGATACTAAAAACTAGCTCACTTATACACACACACACACACACACACACACGCGTGCGCACACAAGGCACTGTTCCTTCTTCCAGACAGACTGCTCCAGTGCAGAGAAGTATATGGCAAAAACCATGAAGCTAGTCCAAACTAGATGCGTAAGAATTCAAAAGAAACACCACCTGGGCCTGAAACCCATGGGCTCTTTCACGAACTATGCTCTGCTCACAAAACTAAGAGGGCTGTCCCCCTATAACAGAGATAAAAATCTGATTAGTGAAGCAAGAATTTTACATTAATTTGCAAGACTGTTTGGTTAACCTCCCAAAGTCGCACACTTGCCTTGCAAGGTGCTGAAACCGTCACACATTAGCAACAGAAACACTAGCAGCTGATTACCCCTTCACTTGTCAGTTAGATAAGAAAAGTGAGCATATACTATATGCCAAGAATTGTGTTAAGAGTTGGAGATACTACAGAGATAAGCACAGTGCCTGCCCTCAGGGAGCTCACAGGCTGCCAGAGAATTTTTTAACAATTCTGAAGGAGAACCACAGAGTCCCCTGGCAACCTAAATTCCCTACAGCTCTAAATTCAGATTGACTAACCTTTAAGACATTTAGACATTTTCAGATGGGCATAATTTTAAAGCAGTAAACCAGCATAAGGTATGGTTTTATTCTAACTAGCAAATTGTCAGGCACTAATAAAGAGAAGGCAACTGCCTAAAAGAAGACAAAAACTGTCATGCATTGGTAAATGTTTGCTTTTGACCATGATGACTTTATTCTGAACATCTGTCCAGGTGATTCTTCCCATAATGGAGCTATATAAAGAATCTTCAGTGAGATTTCATCTTTTTAAAAAACAAAAAACTATAAATATTGCACTTTTCTTCTATACATAATGTTGTTTATTCTAAACTCTAGATGTGCTAGATAAAATCCTAATGAAGCATATTCTCACTTCCATTTCTTTTGGAGTAGATTGCCTTTTTCCTTATAGTCTAGAAAGGAAATTCATTTTGTTTTCTTTTGTTTTCCATTGTGTCTTAGAACACCTGAAGACAAGTAAAACTATAAAATTACTTAAAAAGTAAAAAAGCAGTTATCAAAATTAACTCTTTCAGAGTATCTCATTTTTACTTTTCACATAAAAATAGATGTCACCTCTGGTCAGCCTAAAAAATTACAGAAGTAATACAATCTGTACTCAGAACATTCAAACATATTTCTAAAAATTTCACTGTTGGGGAAATTTAGCAAGTTATAGTGGTTTACCCAACGTCCTTTGGCTGCCTCTATGAGGAAAAAAATAGAAGAGAAAAAGAGAGAGAGAGGAAAAAAATCTAATTTCATAATCATTAGATCACTTCTCTGCTCATACATAAGCATTGCCAAAAGTGATTTATAATATTAAAAAATGCTATTGATCTGGACATTCATAATTTTGTGGAGCTTTTATTTCTAAGGTTGGGCAATAATTCTCTACCTCATTATAAAACATTTATCCATTCCCACATTCAAATCCCCTGAGCTTTTATGCATTCTAATTCATTGCTAGGCTAGCAGTATGTGAAAACAAAATTGTTTTGAAAGAAATATAATTGTTCCAAGTTAGCACACTGGCAAGTTTTGGTTTTTTTCTTTTAGACATTAAATATTAATTACCCTCACATTTATGATATTACTAAATACCTTGTTTCAGCCACTCTATCTTAATTAAACTGCAGAATTTAGTGGGATTAAAAATGGCTTCCAAAGACCTTAGGTAGAAAGATAAAGGCTAGCCCTCCAACAAGTTGAATATGAGTTTTGGCAAGGAGATTTGCCCATAACCAAAAAGGGTTGTTTGGAACAAATGGAAAGGAAGACTACCTGAATTTGCACAGCCCTTTATCCTGACCAAAATAATTAAACATTTAAAATTAGAAATTTACAGCCTCATGAATTAAAGAGACAACCCAAATCTATTAAATTTTCCTCAGGGTTTTGTCTAAAGCATAAAGAAATCATAACATCCTAGAAGTCTACATATACCATAATGCCTTTTTAATCAATCAACTCTTTGTCTTAAGGCCAAAAAAAAAAATCCATTTTCTATCATCAAATTCCAGAACCAGCAAGCACAAGTTTAGTTACAGCACCACTGTAATTACAGCTTCAGACCAGCTCTGATACACAACAGAAATTGAATGTTTGTAAGGAAAGATAAGCATTTTAGGCATTTATGTTCTCTTTTATTTGCATTCCTTGCCAACTTCAAGCCCAAATTAGAAATTCTAAATCCTTTGAACCTGAAAATTATTAGATTTGATGGTCAGATATCTGTGTATTATTAAGTAAAAAGGCTCTCTGGGATCAAGAAGATAGTTTTATACAAAACCTAGTTATTAATCAGAAGACTAAGGCAATCTCAAAGGCAGCCTTAAGCCAGTCTCAAACTCAGACGCCTCCAGCAGTCAAACAGGTAAATAACCGCTTGGTCTGGGTGTGAGCACATGAAGTCATGGAAGGAGGTGCAGAAGGAAGCTGTGCCCCACGGGGAGGGAGATGACTGCCCCTCAGCTCCAGCCAGTTACTCCCATGTCTTCTGATTTCTCAAGACAATGCAGAAATGCAGATCCATATGTGAAATCTTCCTATTAAAATGTTGGCACAAACATTGTAAAAGCACTGCATGGGCCAAATAAAACATGTTTGTGGGCAGGCTTCAGCCAGCTGGCTGCCAGTTTGAGATCTCAGGGAAACTAGGGAGAAAGAACAGAGTAAAATATTTCCTTGACTCTCCCTCCCCCAACCTGATAATGCACAATCTTGGAGACCACTGTGAGAACCTAGTCAAACGAGGGTGAAAAAATGGTGTGGAAACTTCAATTTGATCCTAAGGTAGACACTACTTTTCTATCATACTTTGTTCAATGAGCTTTGTATACACACACACACACACACACGCACACACACACAGTTTTTCACAGATCCAGGATCACAGATAATTTCTGGAGCACTTTCATCCCTCATTGACTTGAGGAATATCTTGCTTGTGTATCCTAGAAAATGGAAATCCTTTTAAAATACATTCATATTCCAAAAGATAGGCTGACCTTAATCACAGTTGGCCTTGTTCTTAACAAAAAGCAAAATGTACATAGCATTTTATTCTTGGGGAAGCAAATTGTTCTTGGGGATATGAGGTAACCAATTCAAAATCCAGTAAGCTCATTTTCAGTGACAAGTCAAATGCTTGCTGCTACCAGGCCACCCTTGCTTTATTCCTTATTCAATCTGTGATGTGGTACAAGCCAAGTGTGATAGCCGAAGAAAAATAAATAGAATGTCCAAACTTCTGATCTAAGCACAGCTTTAATCACGGAGAAGGTTATTTCTCATTGTCTGTTTGCAGGACAAGGCAACATAGCACAGAGGGAAATAAAAGTTTTGCATCTCAAGAATAAAGTTCTCTATGCAAACATTTTAATAACATAGGTATCATTTTATTGCATTCCCAGAAATACAGGCTCCTTTCATCTTTGTTACCATATACATAGGCATATTTTACAGGCTTGTTATATTTCCCAACTATTTACCCACTATCTCTAACACACACACACTATGAATTGGTTTAATCAATAGTTCTTAACTGTTGAGAACCTGATAAAAAGTGTAGGACCTACTTACTCCTGAAACAGGGCTTTGATTTACTACATTTGCACACAATTTTAAGAGGTTTGAGGACTCCCTGAAGATATCCATCCAAAGGCCCTAATTCAAGAACTCTGCTACAAAACTACTGTAATTTCATTTTTATTTCATTTACTCTAACCTCCCAAAACATTTAGTTTAGGATTTGCTCTAAAAAATTAAGGCAGTGGACTTGTGTTCATTTCCTTTCTTATTGACATATATTTAAGCAATTGTTTATATTTTAGAATTACCATCGTTTTAAACCAGTCAGGCCTGGGCAGATCATTAGGCTACTAATTGGCTAAGAATAGTTTACCATTCACTTGGTAAAATATATGACTTCTTTTTATTTCTGGACCATAAGTGCTTTTTCCTTTCCATCATTAGGTTATTACAAATGTTAAGATGATGCGGAAAAGTGGCAGAGTATGACAGTATCACTTCCAGGAGATATTTCCCACAGCTACCCTATAATATGGGCCAATATTTTACATTTTACACAATGTTAATGGTATAATTAACTTTAAAAGCCCTTATAAACACTGGCCCCTCATGCTGCTTCCTTTATCACTAATGTTCTGCTGTCTCCCACTTGAACTTTCATTTATTTTCCCAGGCATTCCTCCCATAAAGAAGAGAAAGGATCTAAGGCATTTTCTCCATATTACCTAACAACTCATCAGCAATTATAAAATATTTCAGAGAACCACCTTAGTGGATGTCATTACAGATGCCAGGATATGTCTATCAGGAAATGCAAAATACCATTTCTGCATAAAGGTTTTGATGCTATTATATTTTCTTTCTGTAACTGAATTTCATTGCTGAAATTTGGTTAGGCCTGACCTCTGTTTACAAACAAGGGATCCTCTATTGAACCTCACATAAAGAATAAGATGATGCACACATCACATCTGAAAAACAAAAATGTCAACCTTGAAAAGTGGCCTATGTTGGCATTAGTATTGTACATAGGATTTTGCTTCCTTAGAGCTTTACACTCATCTAAATGCCTATAAATAAAATCTATAGCATAACCTATTTTTAAAAATTAATACCATCAACAGGCTGTATGCAGCTCAACTGAATTTATTTGTAAATGGATTTTGATATGCATGACTTGATGATGTTAGAATTCAGCTGAAATAAAATATCTGAACAACCTCAAGCCTAACAGCTCAGCACTTTAGATTCACTGACAAAGAAGGCAAGTGTAGTATTAAAGTGAAGAACTCACTTCCACCAAAAATAGCCCCCTCTAAAAACAATCCCGCAATAATCTTAACGAACAGGCTACTATGCTGCTGGACCCTGGAAAAAAAACAAGGTAGCATGAGATGTCCTATCTTCAAGGAGTTTACCATCTAGCTGCCATCTCTGGAAATTCAATCTGTTCTTTCAATTTCAAAAACAAAAACAAAAAAAGTTCTCTAAGAATATAAAGTTTCTTAAAATTAGGAGGTCAAAATATCATGAGGGCAAAAATGTAGGAAATCTAACTCACCTATCTAGTTTTACATAAAATAAAATGCATCCCTGTATATTTCAGATTTGATTCCGGCATCCCCTCCTTCAAAAGACCTTCCAAATGCTTCTTTCCTAAGAAGCTGGTTACCAGTCCCCCCTCTGGGCCAACATTTTCCACAAAACGCTGTGGGATTCTCTATTATTTCACTCATCACATTTGTATTATAGTAATATTCCTAGCTTCATCTCCTGCAGAGGCTGGCACAATACCCAATGCTCAGAAATGTTTGTTGAATCAGTGAGTAACTCCCTTCAATGTGCTTAACCATACTTCTTAGATACAAATGTAAATTTCATCTACAAAAATGTTTTTATAGTTAGTGCCTATTCGTGTTCATGGAAATCTTTTCTCTGGGAGTCCAAGATTTGGGGAAATTCTGAGTTATCTATGACTGTAGCAGTGTTATACAGTCAGACAGCACACCGGAATGCTAAAGGAACTACATTTCAATTCCAGGCTCAGCCAAACATTTACTCTCCCTGTGTCTACTTTCCTTATCTGAACAATAGAGACTGCAATACCAGCCTGTCTCACACATCTGCTGTGAACAAGAACTAATAAAATTTATCAACCATCTAGAAAATATTTAAATGACTTGGAAATTTTATCACAATAGAGACAAAACAAATGGTAGCAGTTCTACCATTTTTTTAAGCCTAATGCATCCTTGGAAACCATGACAGTAAAGCAGACCATATTTCCCTGAGGAAATAATAGGAAGATTGGGTGTTACAGCAGGAGCAAAGAGTAGATATCAAATAAATATGACTTCTGTAGTAATTACTTAGCTTTTTATACTGAAGTATATCACGCACACAGCAAAGTACACAAAACATAAAGGAAGCTCAATGCGGTCTTTTTAAAAGTGAGTACACCTTACTAGCCATTAACCAGGTCAACAAATAGATGATTTTGAGTACCCCAGATGTTCCCTCGTGCCTTTCCTAATCACTACCCTCTTCCTCCTTTCAAAAGCAACAAACATCCTGAATTCCTAACTGTATTATAATTTCCTAACTCTCCTTATCCCAGCTATAGTTTAGTTATATCTATTTTTGAACTTTATATAAATACATTAATATGGGGTTTTTTTTTTGTTTTTTTGTTGTTGTTTTTTTTTTTTTTTGAGATGGAGTGTCCCTCTGTCACCCAGGCTGGAGTACAGTGGTGCAATCTTGGCTCACTGCAACCTCCACCTCCTGGATTCAAGTGATCCTCCTGCCTCAGGCTCCTGAGCAGCTGGGACTACAGGTGTGCACCACCACACCCAGCTAATTTTTGTACTTTTAGTGGAGATGGAGTTTCACCACATTGGCCAGGCTGGTCTCAAAATCCTGACATCAAATGATCCGCCCACCTCGGCCTCCTACAGTGCTGGGATTACAAGCATAAGCCACTGCACCTCGCCTGAATATATGTATTATTTTGTATCTGGTTTCTTTCATTCAATATTATGGCTGTGAGATTTATCCATGTTGTTGAACATGGCTATAGTTCACTCATTTTCATCACTGCATAGTATTTCATTAGGTAAACTATTATTTATCTATCCTACAATTAAAGAACATTTTGGTTGTTTTGACTATTATAAATTCAAATACATAAAAGTACACTCCAAACTCTAGAAAACAAGCATATATATAACATATGCTACCAATGCATAAGAAACCTTAGTGTACCATATGCAAATTGAATCCCAACACAACATTATGCTACATGACACAAAAATCTAACTATTAAATCATAAACAATCTAAATCTAAAACACCTGTGTATGTGTATGAAACTTAATATTTATGCTTTTTCACCTTTTAAAATTTCAAATAAAGTGTTTATTTGCTTACTTTTAAATAGTTTGGAGGACTTGGGCTTCTTTTTAAAGAAATCTATCAAGGTTAGTGTAAACAGATAATTCTGTCAGTGTATTTTCCTGCAATAAGCAGTAAATTTTTAAAAATAATTTCATTATAAAAAACAAATTTTTAGCAATGGCTATCTCTGGATGATGAGATTATTAATTATTTTTATTTTCTTTTTGTTTACATATTCCAAAGCTTCTAAACTAAAACTATTATAATTTTTAAAGTTACTTTTTTCTATAATGAAAATAATTTCATCAGCCTTCAAATTGCAATATTCAAAAATAACCTAAAGAAAATAGAATATACATCAAGTAAGTTGATATTAACAAAGTGGGAAAATTTGAAATACCAGAAAGGACTTGTGGCTACATATTTACTATGGAAATGTGACTACATACCATTGAGATTGGAATCAGTCATTATTTTGACAAGTAGCTATTTCCCAGAGCAAGTGCTATAAAATGAAAAATTTGTAAGTAACATTTCATAAGGTTGCTTTGAAATTATATTTTGGTTAAAGAACCATTCTAAATACTATTGATAATACTGTGTTACTAAAGTCAACATCAACAAGTATTAAAATTATTTCCTTTAAGAAGAAAAGCTATCAGTGAACAGCTGAGTGTGGAGGTGAAATGAACTACACTGGGTTACCAACAAAAAATAAGCAAACAAACAAGCAGCAATGCTGAGCCTTGTCCAAAATGTGTTGCATCGCAATCTAAGCTCAGATTGTGGTGTGCTAAAAATCTGGCAAAGATTGAGACATCAATGTCAGGACTTTTTTGAGATTTTCCTATTGGAGGAAGGTGGCCTGATGTATTGGTGAGGCACAGAGACGATAAAGTCAGAATGTCTGAATCTAAATGTTCTAATCCCCACCCCCAGCTTTGGCTGTATGACACTGTAGACCGTATGGATGTATGCGTTGTGACTCATAAGTCCCAGGGATAGCCACAAATAAGGGTTCCATTATTTGCATGTGTATAAAACTCAGCCAGATGGATGGGGGTAGCAAAGCCAACGTGCTTGCTACTTTGCAGAAGCCAATTATAGCATGGCTGTGAGCAGCCACAGCCCAGAAGAACCTCTCCCAGCAAGAAAGTTCCCCACCACAAAGAGTAAGAACCTGCCCAGCACAGCTTGATGACAGTCTCTCAGCAGGGTCCATGCTATTCCTCTACTGGCCACAGGCACTGGACTCTCTGCTGGCTCTATAACCTATGCAACCACCAGAGAAAAAAAGTGCACTCCATGCCTGCAGGTTCCACCTAGAAGTTAAGATACTGGGGTTTTTTACACCCACCCCAAAGGAACATGTGTTTGTGATATGTGTATTAATAGAAAGTTTTTTGAATAATGTTACAGTAAACAATTTGTATTGAATAAACAAACATGTTGAATAATTATATTATAAAAATGAGCAATTTAGAAACCTTCCCTACATTAATCTTTCGAAGCCAGTGGAATGACTATAACATAGTGTGCGGTAAATCTTAGACCCTTGTTAACTCTGACAAACTTTGAACAAGGTACTTAATCTCTCTGTGCTTCAGTTTTCTCATCAGGAAAATGAGGTAATAGTAATAGTTCTCAGCATGCCATGATGATCAAATGAGATCATAGATGTAAGAACTTCGGATTGTGCTAATGCCTACTAAGAGCCTAATCAATGTGGGTTATTATACAAATAATTTTACTCAGCTTGTCATCCTGTAGTTATTGTCTTCTTTCCTAGTATAAGAAATCTTTTACTCAAGCTTATCTTCCTGGAATTTTAAACAAACAATAATAATATAATTATAATTGTAATCACAAAAATATCTAATTGATAATTTATTGTGGACCAAGCCCTTTATAAAGCTTACCCAATCTAATTCTCTCAATCATCCAATAAAGTGGGTATCATGATCTTTGTCATCATTGCCCCCATTTGTCAGAAGGGAAAAATGAAAGTTCATTTTTCAAGTTATTGAAAAAAAAGTTCAATAACTTGCCTATGATCACAGTCTAGTAAATGGTAGAGCTGAATACAGTCATGGATCTGTGGCATAGCCCTTAACCATTAGGGCACAGTGCCTCCCAGCAAGGGATGCCAGTCATACGTTTGACATAAAACTTATGGTTGGCATTGATGCCTACAGTTTAATGGGGAAAACAGAGAGACAGATTACAAATGAGAAAGAGGGAGGACACAGGCAGGCAAAGAGATTCAAGGCCCTAAATGCCTTCCAGACTTAGTATAAAGAAATTAATAGGATAGGTTATTGGTATTGTGCTGATTTGGCTATATTTCATTCAGAGAGCTTCCTCTGCTTGCATGGAACAGGAAATTTGCAACCTAAAAGTAAATTAAGGTCATCAGAGGACCTGATGAGCTAAGCAGAAAGCTCTTGGATTAGGCCGGGGAAAAAAACTAACAAACTATTTCAGGTCAACTGGCTTTTTAAATTTTACATCTTCCAGCATTGTAAAATATTAGTCCGAGTTACTCACAAAAGGTTTGTAATCCAGAGTGGAATGTAGTGTCTACAGCAATAAGGTGACAGCACAGCTGAACAAACTAGCCATTCACCAGGAGTCCCAGGAACTAAGTACCTGCCCCCATGCCCCCGCTTCTTTCCCACGACGGAAAGTATGTCCTTGGGTTTATTAGAGAGCCTCCAAGTCCCTTTGTAGAGGGCGTAGAGGGGAAAGCACAGGCGTCCTTGTCAGATAGGTGAGTGTTGCAGTGCTGGTCGTGTTCTTATGAGTTGGATGTTAACCAGAGCAATCAATGCAAAATTAGAGATTTACTCAAAGCACTCAGGGAGGGGGACACTAAGGAGTGCGCCTAACTTAATTTAGGTAGTATTTTTGTTATTTTTGTTTTGTATTGTTTGGGGTATGATGTTATTATAAGCCAAGGAATGCCAAGGATTTCCCACAGTCACCAAAAGCTAGGAGACAGGCATGGAACAAATTCTCCCTCAGAACCTCCAGAAAGAACCACTCCTTGCTGACACCCTGATTTCAGATCTCTGGCCTCCAAAACCATGAGAAAATGAATTTCCGTTTTAAGCCATCAAGGGTGTGGTAATTTGTTACAGCAGCCCTAGGAAACTAATGCACTCCCCCAAGTGGATCCAGGAGGGGATCTGGGAATCTGCATTTTACCAAGAGCCTCAGGTGTTCCTGGTGCTTATCAACACCTGAGAACTTCTGCCCTATCCTATTCCCTCTGGTCTCAGGAGGGCCACACTGTCCCTTCCTTTATGAACCTCATTCTAAGAACAGGCCCCTAAAACTCTGAAGCCAGGGATGTAGGGAAGACGAGGGGGTTCTCCCCAGACAGCACAGGATCTGTGTCTGCAACTGCACAAGCCCCTCACATCCCTCAGCTAACTCTTCTGGAGTTTAAATTAGGAGTCTAAATTCAAGAGTCTAATCAGTCTAGTAATTTAAATGTACCTCTCATTCTTGCTTAAGGGTAAGTATCAAGCCTCTCTGTGTGGCATTAGGCCCAGGAAGTATCTCTGCCTCTCATACCATCCCAAACATGGAATTTTACACAAATACAAAACGTTCACTCTTGGTCATGTAGTTTAATATCTAGAAAAACAGCTCATCTCCAGGGATGAGCATCTGAATCACAGATGGTATCAGATATAGCGAACTGGAATGATCAGGGTAAGGGAGTGTGATAAGGAACAGGGGCAGCCTGGTCTTTTTTTCCCCCCTGTAGTAAGAATCTCGGCTCTAAAAAAGAGTGTCACTCCTATCTACCTCACATCAATTCCACATCCAAGGAGAAGCAGTTCTATTCGAGCTCAAAGGAAAATATGCATCTTCAAGAAACATAATTATACCAAGGCAGCTGGACTTGGAGGTATGGGTAGTAGAATAAAGAGGTTCAAAGTTTTCCACTCTTTGAATAGATGTTCAAAGTTCTCCTCTGTTCAAGGCTGACACTTTTCTCTCTTCCCTTCCTGCTAACAAATATGGTAACACTCTCTAATGGTAGAGATGCCACATATTTAGAAGGGGTTATCATACTTACGAGCCTGTGCAGAGGTTCCCTAATATGCATCAGACTCACCCAGGAAGAATAGTTAAAACGCCCGTTTCTAGGCCCTACACCAAGAGATTCTCATTCAGTGGGTCTTGGGTGAGTGGGACTGTAACGCAGCAAAAAAGAACCATAGGCCTCTAACCTACATTCTATGCTAAAAAGGTCAGTGTGGCGCATGAAGATGTGACTAGATAATGGTTTGGAGCTGACATGTACCTGAGTGTCCCTTGTACTATAGTATCAAATAGATTGAAGGTAGTATGTGAGCAGATCAGAATTCACATCAAACAACCTAAAAGCAGCAAGGCGTACCCTTCCCATTTACTCTAATTTCTGCATGCTTTAGTAATTCAAATTCTAGCATGAGTCAATTCTAATCAGTTCTTTGTGTAATTCATTTTAGCTAAAGTTCAGTAGAACTACTAAAACCAGTGAACTCCACAGAGAAACAAAACAAAAACTCCATGATGCTTCGTGACCGCCCAGATACACGGGAATTTTTATTACCCTTCCTGTTTCACAAAGTTTGGTTTCTGCCATTTAAGATTTCTGATAAATAACACTTATGGAAAAAAAAACTATGCTCGAAACCTTTTTACAAAATCAGATAAGAAGCTAGAAGATAATGTTGTGGTTTTCTTTCATGTGATCCCTGAATTATGTAAGAAGTCTCGCCATGAAATTTACCGTTGCAGCATACCTTCTACTATGAGCTGTTGCTGCTGTTTTTACATGACAGATAAAATTGATGGGGAGGGATTAAAACTAAACACTAGGATAACATCAAAACTTCTTTCAGTCACATCTGTCCCCATTATTTTGCTCTCTGCACCAGCGATGGCTCAGCAAAGAAATTACTTTTACATATCTGTTCTCTTTAATCACTGTACCACCAGTGGCAGTTGTCACAATTATCTTGATGCTTTTCTGGCTGTTCCTTCCTTCACATGATCCTCCCCACAACCATTTAAAGAACAAGTATGTGACTGCATGAGTCGAACATCAACAGGCCTGAGGCCAGAAATAGTATTATTAGAGTCACAAACTGAATCCATACAAAGTGGAAAAGTTATTATTTAAATATAAATCAAAATAATCATGATTTTTGTTTATATCCCCATTTAGGAAAAAAAAAAGGATACATAAATTCAGAGGAGTCAGAGGTGGTTATTATTAAGTTCCTCTAAGAAGTGTATTGCTCTTAAAATAATAATTTCACTAAGTACATTTGTGGAATGGCCCATGTGGAAGCAATTTGATATGACAGAAACAATAGAGCCTTTAAATCGGACAGTCCTGGTTTTAATTCTAACTCAGTTAATTACTACTTGGCCTTGTGCAAATCATTTCACTCATCAGAGCCTCAGTTGTTCTCTAATTTTTAAAATGGTAATAATAATGTCTATCTCACAGACAAGATGTAAGAGCTAGAGAGGACTCTGGTAAGCATTGCATTGCATTGTTCAGCGCATAACAGGCACTCAATAAATTGTGTGAAGCCTTCTAACGCAATTATCAGTTTTTAAGTTAAAATGTGACTAAAACTCACTCACTAACTTTAATCATTTAAGTATTAACAAAGTATAATTTATTAGTATTTTCCTCTGGTAGTCTATTCTTCTCTCCCTTCTTGTTTGCTACTAACCAGGAGATTATATAACCGAACCAAACCCGTTAAAATTATGTGTAAAGGCCAGGCATGGTGGCTCATGCCTGAAATCCCAACTCTTTGGGAGGCTGAGGTGGGTGGTGGGTGGATCACTTGAGTCTAGCAGTTCAAGACCAGCCTGGACAATGTAGCGAGACCTTATCTCCACTTAAAAAAAAAAAAATTTAATTAGCCAGGCATGGTGGCATGCACCTCTAGTCCCAGCTACTTGGGAGGCTGAGGTAGGAGGATCACTTAAGTCCAGGAGAGGAGGATCACTTGAGCCCAAGGAATGAGGCTCCAGTCAGCTATGATCGTGCCATTGCACTCCAGCCTGGGTAAGAAAGCAAGATCCTGTCTTTAAAAAAAAAAAAAAAAGTGTAAAAATTTTTTAAAACACATTTTGCATGTGGTTGTAGAAGGGTTTTCCAGTGAATAAAGATAAAGTACACAAGAATAGGTACTGCACAGACACTGGGATATCTCTTAGGTTATCTCACGAGCCAATTCAGCTTCCTACCTGTTTTTTGCCTAGGTTCCACCTAGTTGAGATTGTCAGATAAGCAACAGCTGATATGAAAGACACTGCAGTAATCTACCATTGGTAAATAGCTCACTTTTCAGTAAATGCCTGGCTATGTATTTAAATGGAAAAGACTATATGAATGCTTCTTTAGCTAGAAGTAATATTCATAAGCAAGCACATGCAGAGTTTGCAGTTTTGACCGGACACAAAAGGTTCACAAAATTTCCAGTTATAATAGCTAAGATAATACCTATTTCTAATGAATAATGCAGTGGTCACAGGGTGGGTAGGCCTTTCAATTGTAAAAATACTTGCCGCTTGTTTTCAACCATTTGGTATTTTACCTACAGGATCAATCATTGTCATGTTTAAAGTATACAGTATACTCATACAGTTGTCACAGAAATGATGAACAGTGGTTAAAGCGGTATGACTTCAAGTTGAGAAAGACAATTTCCAGCACACAGCAGCATATTCAAATTTTTTATGAGTATTTCTGTGAGATCACCACAAGAGTCAGAGTGACATCTCTAAGGAATAGCTGATAAGGACGTCTGGTTGGGGACAGTGAGCCATGCTAGAAATCCTTGAGCAGACTAGGGAAGATGATGGCAGTATTCATCTAACTACTGCCCTGCGGACCCAAGGAAACCACAGCCAGAGAAGTGAGGTGTAGCAGGGATGTGTCAGCAATAACTGGCTTGATTGCTACCGGTTAAGGCTGGAAGAGATTTCCTTAGTATAAGAAAGTTCCCATTCACAAGATCATGCACAGAACTAAATGGGACTAGAAACAAAAGATTAGAAATTATGTCTATTTCATCAATATTTTATCACTAATTTTCAAAAATAAATCATCAGATGCTAATTTTACCAAGGACTCCTTGAAGAGAAAACAAAATATTTGACAATGCTCCATAATGTAATAGCAACAAAGACCAGGGGGCTTATGGTGCAAAAAAAAAAACATACCTACAGATCCTAGAAGTAACTGATATAACAGAATTTAATATAGCACCTGACAGCACAGCACGGTGGCCCATTAATCAACAAGTATTCACTATGTGTAAAGTACTGCAGAAGATTTAGGGAGAAAGAATAAAATGAGATCACTGCCAACATCAGTCAGGCCAGGAAGGACATGCAAATGTAAAAGGAGGCATTGCAGAAATGCCCCTCCCTGAACCTCCAGCTCCACAGCAAATCCAAAACATTGTGACACTGGACAAGGAAGTCTCATCATTCTGACTTCAGTCTTACTCTCCAGGCTCAGCTCAGGGGCTTTCTCCCAAGGTCAGATTTCCTGTGTTTGCTAATGCATCTCAGGTCATGCTAGATAACTCTTTCAATCCATTAGTGTGCACTATTGATCCTACTGGTCCTTCTTTAGCTTTATGAATGATGCCTTTTATGTAAAACACTTGAGAATTCCTAAACCATGATCGCCATGGGGTTAATCCAGGTGGTGCACAGAAGTGTAATAACAATAATGCCTAATTTTAGGATTTAGTATGGGTTCTCCAGAAGCAGACCCCAAGTAGGGACAGTGGCAGGGAAGTGGGGAAGAGAGACAAAGAAGGAAGAGTATCTAATAAATCAGCTGCCAGAGCAAGTGCTTGGAGCTGAATTCCCTGGAGAAGCTTTGAGAACTAGTGCAAAACACAGCTTCAGTATTATCTCATCTGAGGGTGAGGGACCTGGGGTATTTATATGTCACCTCTAGAGAGTTATTAGATGAGGGCTGCTGGAAAAGCAGGCATATTAATTCCCTAGAATGAACTGCTGTCCATGGGCAAATCAGCATTTGAGGGGCGGCCCTCAGACACAGAGATGCAGATGCTGACAGTAGAAAGTTCACAAGAGCAACGTGAAAGGTCCTGAGGATAAGGGTTGGCTCTGGTAGTATCTGCCACATTAACATTCAGGTAAGTAGCTCTATTCTTGTTTATCCACTAGAATAAGTGACAAATTAATTCAATGTGAAAGTACAAGGAAACATAACTAATTCTTTTTTAAAATAAAACTGTAGCTTTTTTCTCACTGTTTACAAAGAACATTTTCAGCCAACGCAAATGTTCAAGATATTTTTGGTGTTTAATCTAAGAAAAGCTACCATAAATTTCTGCCTAGCTATTCATTTTTGCTCATTTCTTAAACTAAATTTTTTTTTTTTTTTTTTTTTTTTTTTTTTTGAGACAGGGTCTCACTCTGTTATCCAGGCTGGAGTGCAGTGATGCGATCATGGCTCACTGCAGCCTTTAACCTTCTGGACCCAAGCTATGCTCCTACCTCAGCCTCCTGAGTAGCTGGGACTACAGGCAGGCACCACCACACCCAGCTAATTTTTGTATTTTTTGTACAGAGTTTCACCATGTTGTGCAGGCTGGTCTTGAACTCCTTAGGGTGTTCAGTTGAAATAAGATTTTTTCCTGAGCTCAAGTGATCTGCCCACCCTGGCCTTCCAAAGTGCTGGGATTACAGGTGTGAGCCACTATGTCCAGCTTAAACTATAATATTTAAAATATTAAAATATATCATTTGAAGCATGAAGTTTGATTCCACTGATATGTTTCATCTAACTTAATATGCTAATTAGCATTTCCAATTTATATCTGTGCTTTTCTAAAGCCAAATTTGTTTGTAAAGATTTATAAAAAGATAAATTCAAGAAGAATTCACTGACCCTAAGCTTCCATGCTCTTACAGCCATATCAGTCGTTTTCTGTGTTGATCTCCCCTGCCCCTTCCATCTTATTGCATGTGAGCTCCTTAAGGTTAAAGGGACTGGGTCTAAAACTTCTCAGTATTTTCCAAATTTTTAACAAGAAGTCAGGTTTACTTTCCAATTTTTGAAAAACAGTCCTGTTTTGCTTTTAATAGTTTGGAAAGGTGAATTGGAATCTAGTGAAATTTCTTCAGTGCTCAGAAACGCTCCTTATAATATATGACCTATGACTCACCGTTATAAACTATCTGACCTGCCTCCCCTGCTGGTTTCTCCATATTTCACTAAAGGATCGCAGGACCAGGGGAGATCTCCCAGCAGAGCGCTTCATTTAGTGACTGAAACCTATTTTATTTTGAACTCTGTCCCTCAGTAGGTCACTTACCTTGCTGTACCTTAGATTCTTCAATTATAAAAAGATGATTTGTTGCTAATTAACCTTGATTCACACACTAATTGGGCACTGAAGTACAAGTCACAACGCAGAATTAGAGGGTCTCTATGTAGTGGGCTCAAAAGCAACTAACTTTAAATAAAAGGGTTTAATATAAAGTGGCTTAGATCAAGGCGCAATTAGCATTAAGAGCATTCAAGTCACTTGCAAGATAAAGACTGAGTGAACAGTGCTTTCACAAGGAAGTTCTTAACTGCTTCTGTAACTGCTGATTTTTAACATGTTTTTATGGTGTATAAAAATGTGTTCAGTTGAAATAAGATTTTTTTTAAAGAGTAAGATCAGCCAGGTGCAGTGGCTCAGGCCTGTAATCCCAGTACATTGGGAGGCCGAGGCAGGCAGAATGATTAAGCCTATGAGTTCAAGGGGCAACATGGTGAAACCCCGTCTCTACAAAACAATTAGCCAGGCATGGTGGCACACACCTGCAGTCCCAGCTACTCAGGAGGCTGAGGTGGGAAGATTGCTTGAGCCCAGTCGAGGGTGCAGTGAGCTGTGATTGTGTCACTGCACTCCATCCCAGGTTTCAAAGTGAGACCCTGTGTAAAAAAAAAAAAAAAATGCTATTGAAATATGAATTCACATTATTAAGTATTTATTAAATTACTATTATAGAATAGAAATTATACTTAACAAAGAGAATTCACTCCTTAAAAAATAAACAGAAACATAGAGAAACAAAAAAAAAAAAGAAAGAGTTGATACGAGATTTGTTGCCTTCATTCTCTGACCCTCTGTTACCATGATGCTCAAATCTTAAATGCCAACCAGAGGGGCAAGGATAACAGAAAAACAACTTCCATGTAATATAATGAAATTGGCAGGACCAACGAGGCAGGGGACAGTAGAAGACCTCTCATTGTTCTTCTAACCTCCACTGCCTTATTGAGGTGTTGTCAATTACACCATCAAGATATCTTTATCAGGCATTATTATCACAGTTTACCTGACCTGATCTATCTTAGTCTAAGAGGTGACCAGGGACATAGTTAGAGAGCTAAATCTGTCATTCAAAAAATTAATTATTCCTCTTACTAAATACTCTGCTAGAAAAATGCAGAAAGAAGCAGTGGGACTTTCCAAATGCTATCATGTCTATGAGTGTTTAAAATGTCATTAATTCTTAAAGGAAAAATAGGCCATACAAAGAAGTCACATGACCAACAGCTATCTTATCAAAGTGCTTTGCAGTATTAAAAAAGTCCTCTGACATTGTTCCTTATAGAGAGAATTTAATATTAAGTGTACAGGTAATAGAAGTTGTATTGTTTACACATGGGTGACTTCAAGTCCTGGTTTGTCTAGATTCTTCCTGGACTCCCAATGTAATTTTCCCCTGTCACTCTCAACAATGTCCTAGTTTGGACTATTGATTAGATGATTACCTATTTATACAGTAATCTATGATAATAAAAGGAAATTTTATATCTTATTGTATAAAACCCCTATACTACTTAAATAGGCCAGGTTGGCAGAAGCTAATTCACCTCTGACTTGAATTTTCCAACAGACAGAACAAATCAGAATATCCATTCTGATTTTTTAAAGGAATACATTAAATGCATCCAAGAATTCTAGAAATGGTTATATGACAAGCTACCCAGAAACATGCAATAATTGATCATATTTATCTATCTGTTATCAGACTAATAGTCACAAGACTATTTTATATAACTGATGGATGCAAATATAACCATTTTGAGTACTTTTAAACACAATTTATAAATTTTTAATGGAGAAAACATTTTAAGTTTGTCCAATGTTGAATTTTATAAACAGCATCAAGCCTTTTCATCATATTCAGTGTCTTTCATCTGTAAAATCAGAACATTATTATTGCTAAATAACTGTGTGAAAGGAACATAATTAAAAAAAAAAAAAAAAACGCTTTAAGACCAGACAGTGCAAACTCTTATCTATATTTACCTAGCAGAGTTCTGAGAGCAAAATACACAAAAACTCAAAAGGCTCCACAGAAAAAGTACCTAAAATATCCTTTTCTAACAACCATCTCTAATTCAAGACATATTATTGAGCATCTACTATATTCCAGGAACATGTATGTTACATTTGTAATAGACCCTAGATGTGTTTGGCTTGCCATGTCGGCTTTACCCTACTTTTGAAGCCTCCTATTGT
The DNA here is from genome assembly GCF_003255815.1 of Theropithecus gelada. Taxonomy (NCBI): domain Eukaryota; kingdom Metazoa; phylum Chordata; class Mammalia; order Primates; family Cercopithecidae; genus Theropithecus; species Theropithecus gelada. The sequence continues at coordinate 74,292,285 of NC_037680.1, read as the reverse complement.
TATCCAGAATCTACTCTTCCCCAATCTCAGTCTGTGGGCTTAGGATGAGGGTCCCTGATTTTGTTCCAGAAGAACAACAAGTGAAGCAGGAGACAGGCCTGAGATAATCACTGTATTCCATCCTTCTAGTTCATCTGGGGTTGGACAGACACATGACTCACACCAGATTAAGCAGTCCTAAACAGAGCTAATCTCAGGCATTTTCCTGAGATTAGAAAACCATTCTTTTCTACAGTACTTAAACCAAAAGAATACAGGGAATTAAACTATTACAACTAAGCTGTTCCCACATCAAGCCTGAGACCGGCACCAACACAGAAGAAAGAGACAAAAAAACATGGAGAGAGAAAAACTGGGTCTTCATTACCTCCTCAGGCCCCTATATCCAGCTATACTGAAATGTATTCCTCTTAACCCTTCCTTTACATGACCAATAATTTCCCATTTTACATTTTCTGTCCTTTGCAACTAAATGTCTTGACTAATAGATCTGATTTCACTAGAAATAAACTAAAGACAAGTAGTAGCATGTACTTCCTTTTCCTTTTATTTTCGTATCTCTTTTCACTCATTATTCTTAGCTCTCCAATAATCATTAAATCAAGTTAGCATTCATCAGAAAATATTTATTATTGTCAGTTATATAAAGAACAGTGTTTCAAACTAACTCTCCAAATGATTGTTTTTAGTTGCAATGCTGATTATTATGATCATGGCATAACCTGGAGAACCTGGTTGATTCTTGTGATCATTTAACAGGCTTTTAAAAGTTATAGATGCTATCTAAATTATTAAACATGCATGTAACTCATCTATCTGTAGACTCAGATTAATTTAATTATTCAACAAGCAGACAATTATCACTTAAAGAGGAAAATGCTAGAAGTTTGTTTTATTGGTTTTCTTAATTATATATATACAATTCCATTAAACTGAAAAAGAAGAGTGTCATGAGCCTTTGTCAAACTGCTAAATATATTCCTTTTTCCATATTTTAAATTATTATTCATCTTCATTCCAAAACCAAGCTTTCTTCCACAAATTTCTTATTTGATGTTGAGAATATAGGAAAAAACCAAAGTCAGTTTCTCCTATACTCTCACTCAACAGTCAACTCAAAAGATTTCTGTGACCAAATGTAGGGGTAGGGGTTCCCCCCATGCACCAAGCAAGCAACCACTTCTGCAGCAGACACCAGCTGGGGGTCCTCTAATTCAAGTCAATTGTGACACTATCTACCTGGAGGTAGTTCAGATCCCACAGGTTGAAGTTTCAGTCCCCAAGACTTCCCCTCCTTTTCCTCTACCCACCACCATTCTGATGCCAATTACAAATTCCAGGTTATTTCACCTGTGCTTCTGACCAATCGGCTATAATTCAAGTTTGATTAATTTGCTAGAGTGGTTCATGGAACTCAGCGGAACACTTATTTACAGTTTCTAGTTTATTTAAAAGGATGTTACAAAGGATACTAATGAACACCAGATAAGAGATGGATAGGGCAATGTATGGGGGAACAGACACAGAGCTTCCATGCCTTCTTTAGGTGCTCCATCTTCCAGAAACCTTCATGTGTTCAGCTATCTGGAAGCTTAGTCAAAGCTTTTATGGAGGCTTCATTATGTAGGCATGATTGATTAAAATATTGTCTATTGGTATCAACTTAAACTTTATCCCCTCTCTCCTTCTCAGAGGTTGAGGAATAGGGCTTAAAAAGTTCCAACCACATAATCATGCCTTGTTCTTTCTTGTGATCAGCCCCCATCCTGAAGCTTCCTAGGGACTGCTAGCCACCAGTCATCTCATTAGCAAACAAAAAGACACTTATCACTTTGGAGATTTTAAGGATTTTAGGAGTTGTACACCAGGAAACTGGGTGAAGACCAAATACAGCTATGTGTCACTTAAGACAGGGATCCCAACCTAGACAATACCTTTCTGGACATAGAAACGGCCAAAGATTTCATGACAAAGACGCCAAAAGCAATTGCAACAAAAGCAAAAATTGACAAACGGGATCTAATTAAACTAAAGAACTTATGCACAGCAAAAGAAACTATCAGCTAAACCAGACAACCTACAGAATGGGAGAAAATTTTTGAAAACTATGCATCTAACAAAGGTCTAATATCCAGCATCTATAAGGAATTACAAATTTACGAGAAAAACAGCCCCATTAAAATGTGAGCAAAGGACATGAACAGACACTTTTCAGAAGAGGCATACACACCGCCAACAAGCATATGAAAAAAAGCATCACTGATCATTAGAGAAATGCAAATCAAAACCACAATGAGATACCATCTCACACCAGTCAGAATGGCTATTATTAAAAAGTCAAAAAATAACAGATCCTGGTGAAGTTGCAGAGAAAAGGGAACACTTATTATATACTACTAGAGGGAGTATAAATTAGTTCAACCATTGTGGAAAGCAGTGTAGTGATTCCTCGAACTAAAAGCAGAACTACCATTTGACCCACCAATCCCATTACTAGATATATACCCAAAGAAATATAAATCATTCTACCATAAAGACACATGCACACATATTTTCATTGAAGGACTATTCACAACAGCAAAGACAAGGAATCAACCTAAATTCCCATCAATGGTAGACTGGATAAAGAAAATGTGGTACATATCCACTGAGAAATACTATGCAGCCATAAAAAAAGAATGATATCGGCCGGGCACGGTGGCTCACGCCTGTAATCCCAGCACTTTGGGAGGCTGAGACGGGCGGATCACGAGGTCAGGAGATCGAGACCATCCTGGCTAACACGGTGAAACCCCATCTCTACTAAAAAATACAAAAAATCTAGCCAGGCGAGGTGGTGGGTGCCTGTAGTCCCAGCTACTTGGGAGGCTGAGGCAGGAGAATGGCGTAAACCCGGGAGGCGGAGTTTGCAGTGAGCTGAGATCCGGCCACTGCACTCCAGCCTGGGCGACAGAGCGAGCCTCCGTCTCAAAAAAAAAAAAAAGGAATGATATCATGTCCTTTGCAGGGACATTAATGGAGCTAGAAGACATCGTCCTTAGCAAACTATAAGAGGAATAGAAAGCCAAATACCACGTATTCTTACTTGTAAGTGGGAGGTAAATGATGAGAACACATGGACACATAGAGGGGAACAACAGATACTGGGGCCTACCTGAGGGTAGAGGCTGGGAGGAGGGAAAGGATCAGGAAAAACAACTGATGGGTACTAGGCTTAACACCTGGGTAATAAAATAATCTATATAACAAACGTCTGTGACACAAGTTTACCTATATAACAAACCTGCACATGTACCCCTGAACTTAAAAAACTTTTTAAAAAGACAGAGATCTGTTCTGTAATGTGCATTGTTAGGCAATTCTGTCATTGTGCTTACATCATAGAATGTATTTATCCAAAACTAGATGGTATAGCTGACTATGCACCTAGGCCTATTACGCCTAGGCTACAAACCTGTACTGTATGTTACTGTACTGAGTACTATAACAATTGTAACACAATAGTAAGTATTTGTGTATCTAAACATAGGAAAGGTAATACATGTCACTACGACTTTATCACCACCACAACTCACAAGACCATGGAAATTTTTCAATTCCGTTACAATCTTACGGGAGCACTGTTGTATGTGTGGTCCATAGTTGACCAAATTTTGTTATGTGGTGCATCACTGTATATTTTTCACAATTTCACAGATATAAACTGAAAAAGGCAAGACATTTTAATGTCTCATATACAAACTTTTTTTTTTTTTTTTTTGAGATGGAGTCTCGCTCTGTCACCCAGGCTGGAGTGCAGTGGCCAGATCTCGGCTCACTGCAAGCTCTGCCTCCTGGGTTTACACCATTCTCCTGCCTCAACCTCCCGAGTAGCTGGGACTACAGGCACCCGCCACCTCGCCCGGCTAGATTTTTTGTATTTTTTAGTAGAGACGGGGTTTCACCGTGTTAGCCAGGATGGTCTCGATCTCCTGACCTCGTGATCCGCCTGTCTCAGCCTCCCAAAGTGCTGGGATTACAGGCTTGAGCCACCACGCCCAGCCATATATAAACTTTTTAAGCATTTTATTTTTAAAAGATATAAGTAGGTTTAAAATTCAATCTAATTTAAACAACAGATTAAGAATTTATAAAATTGAGTATCAGACACATCTGAGGGAGCCTTACTTATGTCTAGTTCTTCTTCTCTTCTTCCATGGAAGCTTCTCTTCTATTCTTGTTTATTTAACCTCAGCAGAAATAAGAAGCAAGGTAGGAAGAGGAAGAAGAGAAAGCTAACATATTTCAGGATCTCCTATTTCAGGCACAGAGCTTGTGGCAGACTATAAACAGCCACATTTCTTTGCAGCTCATTCTATCAAGCAGTGGAATCTACTTTTCGACTCCTTAAATCTGGGCTAATCTTATGCCTTGCTTTGATTAATAGAATGCAGCACAAGTGGGAGTTCTAAGCATAGACTTCACGAGGCCTTGCAGCTTTCTCTCTCTCCCTCTTTAAAGGCTATGCCCTGTGAACAGCTCTGAGCTAGTTCACTAGAGAGGTCCCATGAAGGAGAAACAAGGTAACCAGCTGATAGCCTGACAACTGCCAGACAATTGACTGAGGCCATCTTAGACCACCTACTCTCTGTCAACTGACTGCTACCACAAAAGTGAGCCAAGGTCAGACCAGCAGAAGAACCACCAAGCAGAGCCCAGGCTGAAGTGTTGCTCCACAGAATTGTGAACAAATAAAATAATTACTGTTCTAAGCTTCTAAGTTTTAGGATGGGCTTTTATTTGTCAATAAATAACTGATAAAGTACTTTACATGGCTATTTTACTTAATCTTAATAAGAAACTTATGAAATAAACATGGCAGACCCAGGGATTATGAGGCATGAAATTTATCCAATTTGGGAAGTTTTCATTAGGAAAAATAGTACACATAATATAGAAATAGGAAAATAATACAAAATATACATACAAAGGAAGTAAACACATAATTACAAATCCAAAAATATCCATGATAACTCCAGTACCACCCCACATAAGGGCAAACGCGATAGAGGAAAAATCAGAATGGAGACCACAGGCTTAATAAAAACAGATAGCCGTGTGAACACATGGCTTGGGCCGTTCGGGGGGCTTCATTCACTAAGCCTCATTAACTTCACAGGAAATACACTTCAACAGTTAGCATTACTTTATTTAACAAGAGGAGCTACAATTCAATGGCTATCACTTGCCTTGGGATCACATGGATGGCAAGCTGGAGAGCCAGGATTTGCACTCAGGTCCCTTTGTTTCCAAAACATATGCTCTTTGCAATACTCATGCTACCTCCCTACCAATAGATCACATATTCATTTTGACCTTGTAATCTACTCCACACCAAGTTTTATATCAATTGAAAACATCTCTACTTCAGGATCCCGAAACATACCCCACTGCAGAGCCTATCTAAGCACTTCTCTCTCATGAGGTATGTTCAACAGCCCCATGATGTAGGAATAAGAGGGCCTGGTTTCCTGTCCATTTCTCTGATTAGATGAAGAAATTGTAAGGCATATGCCCTCAATTAGGGACACTTTTGGCTTCCTTTTTTTTTTTCGAGATCCCTTTCACCATATGCCAACTTCCTCATGGGCAAGTTTATATAATTCCAGAAACATTGAGTGCAGCTATCTTGCTCTCCTACCTATTTTATGCCCTTGCCTTTGCATTTTTTCATTCATTCTATTTGTATCAAGTTTCTTCAAGTGCATATATTAACTTGCTTATGCACAATAAGCCCAAAGTGAAGCCAGGTTTTAATAACGTCTAATTAATCATTCTGTGTTCAGCTATACCCATCACTGCTCACTCTCCTTTCAAATGACCTTCACTAGAAAACTAGTAAATCATTACTACAACATGGAAACCAGATTTCTTCTCTTTTAACATTTAAATAGACTGTTTGTTTGCAAAGAATTCCTAGCTTTTCACCTCACTTAGCTGATACGATCAGCTGATCATTTGTTTTGCAGGTCAGTTTCAAAGTCAGAAGCCCTGATCAGCAGTACTGTAGTAGTTTATTCAGTGTATCTATTCCTATCACAGAACAAACTTTCTGCGTAAGGTTTAACCTTGGAAGAAAAATGGAGAATATAGCTGAAGCTCTCTGTAGAGGCTGTACTGGTGGTGACTTAAAAGCATGCCAGGCAGCCTGGTATAGAGAAAAGAACACAGGAAGGGTTCGGAAATGGCCATATGCCATCTCTGGGTCTCAATCTAAGACAATTGGCCTGGGTGACATTTCTGGTAGCTTCAGCTATAAAATTCTGTCGATCTATTGACTTTCTCCTTATCAAAGTGATCTTTAAAAACAAAAAGTTCATTCTTTTTTAAATTTCCAACTTTTATCTTAAGTTCAGGGGTACATGTGCAGGATGTGCAGGTTTGTTATATAGGTAAACATGTGCCACAGTGGTTTGCTGCACGGATCATCCCATCACCCAGGTATTAAGCCCAACATCCACTAGCTGCTCTTCCTGATCCTCTCCCTCTTCCCACCCCTCATTCTCAGTAAGTATTTTTAAAGTATGGGAATTCTAAATACACAATCTTCTTAAAGTTAGGCCACTTTGAAAAAACTTCAAAAAGCCTCATCATAATGTATTTTAAAAAGTAGGCCACTTTGAAAAAACTTCAAAAAGCCTTATCATAATGTATTTTAAAAAGTAGTTTTAAACAACAGAATAAAGATAACGAAGAATAATGTAGGTAATAAATGTTAAGTCACAAATATTGCAAATAATGGCAAAATAATGGTTCATTTCATCTTTTTCTATACATTGGTCTTTGATTATCTGAACTAAACTTGGAAACAAATCAACGAAATGTCCTGTAAAGGGTTTTTCATAACTTACATATTGTATAAACCACTAGGCTAGCTGTAATTCTTCAACTTCCAAGTAAAATAGTCCAGGTTGAATTTTAATAAAATTCCAACTGATTCTTCCCTACCAGAATAAAATATGATGTTTGGTTGAGCCAAAACTTACTTCTATATAATTTGTAACTGCATACATACAATACATTTTAAAATGTTGACAATAACATTCTGTTAAAAATAAATGCTTTTCTGATTTTTTCAAGTTCATTTCCCACATATATACCTTTTGGTAAGTTGTTTTTTAAAAATAACATTTAGAAAATTATCGTTGTAGTAACAGTAAGCCAAACAGCATAAATCTAAGATCCTATAATGCTAAACAAATTTTAGCATCATTCTCCTCTAACTTATTTCAACTTCTATCTCATTTATCAGTTGTCTTTACAATAAGCATAGTTGGATATGACAACTATAAAAAAGAAGTAAATGTTCCATCACAATGTCACTATGACCTATGGGGCTGGACCTGTGGACCTCTAAGTAGTCCATGACTCCCTAAATTGGAAAAGAAAATGTTATGCATATGTGTATTTCCTCTAGGACCAGTAAGATAAAAAGCGCAGCAAGACAAGTAAATCAAAATTGTCTGATATGTTCTTAAAGTTCCATTCAAAATCACCTTAGAAAGTAAAGCTTATGCAATGAGACAAAATTTGGTGGGGACACTTGCTGTAGATAAGGCTGGACTCTGTCTTAGGTCCAAAGGAGGTGACCAAGCTAAAACAGATGCCCTTACTGAGTAACATTCTGAAGTGACATATTTTATGTTGCCCAAATGGCACATCTGAACAACTGACTGAGAAGCAGAGGTTAACCAGGATGTTTCTCCTGCAGTGGATTAAAAGCACAGATGTTAACAATTTAGCCACTGAATTGGTCTTTGGTTGTCTGAATCAGGATTCAGGTGAAGCAGAATGGGCCTTGTTAAAGAAGGCTAGGACACAAAGACTCACCCAAGTGGAGAGGTGATTTGGAACAAGTGAAGGACATCAAGTTGGCAAGCCTACATTAGGCAAGGAGTAAAGTTAGCTAGAGGTGTAAGTAACTAAGCTCTTGGAATTATAGAAAGACGTGGCAGCAGATAAATTAAAACCTAGCCAACTAGATTGTTCTGGAGAAGCCTGTTGAATCCAGGCAGCAACCAGCACCAGACTAGCTGGGCTATCAGAAAAGGTGGAAAGAAAGTGATAGTGCAGAATTTTGGTCACAATGAACAAGAAAAAGGCTTATTAATAGAATCAGACAAAGGCATAGCAAAACCAACGTAAGACTGATTTGTTGTGAATGACCAGACTAAGTCACTAAGAACAGGACTGGCAGAAAAACCTAAAGCAGGGCAGAACCCACATGCAGGGATTAAGTGGCTTCAGCTCTGAAAAAAAAATAGCAGTGTGCCAGGAAAAAATGCAAAGCTAAAATGAAGGGTGGGATTTACTTAGATTAGTATGGGCAAGCATGTAAGCTGAGATAAAACTAATGTCAGGTGCCAGTCACAAACACGGATGCAAGGAACACTTTATTCCCTTAGCCCACCTCTCAGTTTAACAAAATTCTTTCTCCAGTTTCCTTAAACTAAATGAGGAAATCAGTTTACTGACTTGAATATTTATGAGCTTTATTAAGTTACTTGCTCCCAGAATATTAGCCAAAAGAGGGCCTCAACCAGCACAGGGATCTTTATCCTAGTGACTGACCATATCAGTTATCCAAAAGAATATTCACAATGACCACAGGACAAGCTGTAAAACTTCTGTCCTTATTTTAAACATGTAATTTTCAGAATAATATTTAGCTTAAGCTTTAAACCAAAAAGCAAAAGAGTAGGGGAGGGGAAAGCATGTCATTATAGTACAAAAAAAACTGACAAGTCAAATTCAAGTAACTCCTGAGTGCTAGTAATTTCAGGCCCTTAAGTAATTTGCATCTTCCCTCCCTTTCTCCTTACACAAATGCTGAAAAATAACTCATTACACGTCAACAAAAAGTATTGTCCTAGTATACAGATATACAAGTGGAGTCCTTGTATACAATGTTTTATAATATTATGTATGTATTTCTTTATAAATAAATGTTAACATAAATTATGGCATCCAGAAAACTTTATTTCAAATTCTTGCACTATACACCTTTGCAAACACTATAATGCTTAATAAAAGCTCATGTGAAGATTTTTTTTTCCTGGAAACTAAAGAAGCATGAAGACTGTCAACCAGTCAACAATCTAATGTAATTTAAGATGAAAATGGGTCCATTTTGTTCCTTTAGGAAATCTCCTAGAGATAAGGCTGAGGCAGAGAGAAGCCTCACTCAGTAAGAAATCAGTATATGTTTAGATTTATGTTTGAATTGGCTTGGTATTCCACTTGTTGGGAAAAGGTAGAGTTAATCTTAACCCCATACTATTGCTGGTCACACCTATATTCTAGCCCCATTTCAATTCAGAGTGCCCTCCTTCTCCAACAAACATTTTTGTGTAACTGCTTTGTGCCAGGAATTGCACACAGGGCCAAGGATGCAGTGTTGAAGTGACACAGGGCCAGCCCTCATGGAACCTCTGAACTCACAGGCTAATAATGTGCATAAGAATCACCCAAGGGGAATGTTAAAATTCAGATTCTCAGACCCAGCACGGGTCCCCAAAGCTTCCAAGGATTCTGATGCAGGTGGTCTTTAGGAACACACCCTGAGGAACTGGTCCAGATGAAGCCCCCTGCAGATAGATCCTGTAAGTGTCTGCTACCACTGAATCCCCAGCACTGACCACATATTAGATATTTCAGTACATATTAAATTAGTCTATGAACAGGAGATGGAAGAATGAAGAGATAACCCCTATTCAGTGTGGCAGGTACAATGATAGAGGTGCCATAAAAGCATAAAGAGGGTCAATATAGCTTGGGTACAAACAGGGACGACTTCCTAGAGAAGGCAGCCCTTGAACAAGTCTTATAGGATGCATAGGAGGAAGCCAAGTAAGAAAGGGCATTACAGAGAGAAAACAAGAGCAGAGGCAGTGAGAAATAGTAAGATTTAGGCAGAAACTACACGTTTTGTTGCTACTGGCTCTAGAGGCAAGAAATGCTGGAACTTTAACACATTATCTCTAACCCTGATAGCCCTCTTCCAGTTAAGGATGATTATTCCTGTTTCACAAATAAGGAAGGCGAGGCACAGAGAGATTAAAGTTTGTCCTAGGAAATGATATCACAGTTCCTCAAAAAATTAAAGCTAGAATTACCATATGATCGATCCAGCAATCCCACTGCCAGGGAATACACCCAAAAGAACCGAAAGCAGGAACTCAAACAGATATTTGTACACCTGTGTTCATATCAGCATTATTCTCAATAGCCAAAAGGTGGAAGCAACACAAGTGTCCATCATGAGATGAATGGATAAACAAAATGTGGCACATACATACAATGGAATATTATTCAGAATTTAAAAGGAAGGAAATTCTGATACCTGCTACCACACAAATGAGCCTTGAAGACATTATGCTAAGTGAAATAAGTGAGTCATAAAGGGACAAATATTGTATGATTCCATTTATATGAGGTACACAAAAGAGTCAAATCCATAACGACAGAAAGTAGAACAGTGGCCACCAGGGAGTGGAGAAAGGAAAAAATGGGGAGTTTATGTTTCATGGCTACAGAATTTCAATTGGGGAAGATGAGAAAGTTCTGGAGATGGATGGTAATGGTTGCAGAACAATGTGAATGTACTTAATGCTTAAAAATGGCTAAAATAGTTAATTTTATGTTAAATATATTTACCATAATAAAACAAAATTTATATAAATAGACATAGATTTATATTATAGATGTATATAGATATCCTAGGGGCTGCTCTGAGATTCAAGCCTAGCTCTGTATTCTAAAGGGAGCGACTAGTTTCACCCTCAGGCCCAAAATAGGAGAGGTTTAAAGAAAGGACCTTGGCCAAAGCTACCTAAACAACCTGCCAGCATCTGAGAATTATAACATTAATTAGCAGTGACTGGCATCTATCAACATTTCTATAGATATATGAACATTGAAGAAAAATCCATCAGTATAAAAATGTTAAATGACAGGAACAATATGACATATTAATCCTGAGAGCAATAGTAAAAGATAGTCACACACTTTCATCTCCTCCTTTAAACTATAATAAATGCAAATGAATGGGCATATTAAGTGCTTCCTCTCTCTTTTTAATCACTACCGTGCCATTCCAAGCATAGAGATTTTTTTACAAGGTGCAGCAAACAGATAACAGTTATGAAGGTGGTAAAACAATATGTAATCAGATGACAATCTAGAGCCAGGATTGGTACTCTCCAGCTGCTGTGTCAAGAGTTTGACTGGCCAGGGCAGGCTGCAGCACACAGCAGTGCCATCTCCCCACCATCCTCCCTGCTCCCTCCCCCACCCTGCCACATTGCAGCTGTGCATCAGGGGGTGCCAGGAATTGAAAGGCGCATTGCCTTGAATGATATTTTTGCCCTCATTCCACGTGCTATTAAGTCCCTCCTACCTCCAACTATCACCAGCCGGTACATCAAAAACATGGCAAAAGCCTGTCACTGAATTCATTCATGGCATTTGCTGCAGCTTTAAAATACATAGAAAAATCAAATGCCAACCATCCTTATTCATATATGAGAGGAGAGCTACTTAGAAATTGTTCTACATTCACCTTTTACTACTAACAGCAAATCCAAATGCCCAGCCACAAGCCATCTATCACGTGGCCTCACATTGGTACAGAAGCACAATCTTAATATATAATCATCAGGGTTTGGGTGAGGTGGAGTCAGGGGAATGGGGCCAGGTGCCGGTACTTCTTCTATTTCATCTTGTTGGGGTTTAAAGGCCCCTTGAACTTTGTCCAAGGCCAGACCTTCTTGTTCTCCTGGTCTCCTCTACCATGCCTATTTCCGTATCAGGACCTTCAGGTGAGGGGTAAGAGAAGTGAAATTGCTCCCCTTGGAGCCAATGCCTTTTCTCCCGGTCTCTGCTGCTTTTCACTACCTTCCCCAGTTCCTGTCTCTTCTCTTTCTTGTCACTTGTACCCAGATTTTAGGTGTCATTGGGAAAGTCTTTCTTCTTATAGCGGCTCAGGCAGCATGCCTTCCCATAAACACCAATAGCTTCATATGCTTCTTCAACCAAAGACCACTGCAGCCAATCAGAGCACTGCTTTTATTCCAGACAGATAACTAATCAATCCTTCCATCACCGTGCAATAGAAAAAACTCTTCAGATTCTAGGTTGATTATTACTTGATAAGCTACTTAATTACTAAAAAGCATCTGTACTGGCTTTTTTGTTGTATTTTTCTATGTATGTAGAACTGCTCCCAAAGTCTGAAGTTTCCAGAAATCCTATCTTCATGTTTACAAAAACTGCATTTACATAAAACAGATGTCAGGAGGAAGAAGTTTTTCCACTGCTCTCTCAGGTTTATTTCCTGGAGGTATGTGAATTAAACTGACAGAAAATAAAATAGCACGAGAAAAGAAGGAGTTTCTTTACACGGGCAATGCACATATATATGGGAGTGCCCAATGACGACTAACTCAAAGGGGTGGTTAGAATATGAGACTTATATACCTAACTTTGTGGGGAAAGAGGAGGAAGCTCCTATGGGAAAAACAGGTAGGCTTCCTTAGAAACGGCAAATCAATTTTTAGGAGAGCAAACGGTAGATAAGAAAGTTGTGATAATGTGTGTTTATGAAGGTGAAAGTGGTCTTTCTGTCTTCTTCAAGGCCATGAAACTCTCCTGGAGAGAGGATTTATGGTAGCCTCATTTCCCACAAGTTGCTGCTTTTAGTCAGATAAGGGAAGCTCCAATATGTGTTCTTGAATCTCAAATGTCTTCAGCTTAAAATAAACTTTGTACCAACTCAGGGATTCCCACAGGTCCCCACTCCAAAGATGAAGACCTGGAGTGGGTAGGTGTAGTTGTTGTACAGACAACATAACCTGTCTTCTATAATATCGGAAGGGAAAGGAACATATAAGCCATAAAGTAACTCTCCTGATATGTATATGGCCTTCAGGTTTATTCTACTTATGAAAGCCACCTTCTATACAAGTATTGAACCCTCTTAATTTTTCTCATTCCAAATATTACTCAAAATTATATGCTTACTCATTTATTCCTACATGTATTCTCTATTTCACACAAACACACACACCATATTTATCAAGATAATTCTGACAATAATATATTCTAAACTCCATGCAGGATTCACACTTTCTCAAATAATTGACAAAAACATGCATTCCTTAAGTTCATATGTTCCAAAAAGCACTTAGCTCACTGTCCGAACTGGAAATGGCTTAATTACCTTGGGACAAGGGGAAATGGTGGGGTGAGACAGACAGGAAGAGAGAATGAGATCAATTCCTTAAAACAAAAGAGTTAGAGCAGGGAGAAACCTTGGAGAAAATCTGATTCAATCCTGTCACACTACTAATGAGGAAACTGCTAAACCTTAGAAAGCTTAAATCACCTGCCCAAGGGCATACCACTACCTGGTGACTGAGCCAGGCTTCCTGGCTGCAGTCGTGTGTGTGTGTGTGTGTGTGTGTGTGTGTGTGTGTGTGTGTGTGTATGTTTAACCTCTAAGAGAAGCACTGAAAATTTGTGTTAAAAGGCAATTTCAGATACATGCTTCAACGGTAGTGGTACTGCAAGAGCACCTAAGAGAACTTGAATCAGTCACTCAAATGATAATCTACTCTCACTTTAATAATCTCCCCAGAGAGATTGCCTCTTGGTAGACATTTCTGTATTGATTTAAGCCCAGTTCTACAGATCCTAAAGGAGATGTACTCAGTTCCTTTTGTTGCTCTTTAAACCCTCTTGATTTCCTCAAAGTCCATGAGGAGTTTCTTTCTCTCACTCTCTACCCACCACCATCATTGAACATTTCAAGAAAAAAACATTTTAAGGTTATTTTTAAATGCCATTCTCCTTTTACATTTCTCCAAATTTCGTGCGTTGAGCTGTATTGCTTTTGTAAGCAGAGAAGAAAAGGCAATAAATATTTATCTTTTAATTTCCATTATTCTATGTCGTCTGCACATCTCATAATTACTTTAATCATTACTTTAATCATTTAAATCTTCCTTTAAAATTCAAGGCAAAAATTAAGACCTCCCAAAAACACACATGTGCACACACACAAAAAAGCCTTTTTTCTTTTGCTGATTTTTTTTTTTTAATTTTGTAGAGATGGGGTCTCTCTATGTTACCCAGGCTGGTCTCAAACTCCTGGCCTCAAGCAATCCTCCCACCTCAGCCTCCCAAAGCGCTGAGATTACAGGCATGAGCTGCCTCACCAATATTTTCTTTTCTATTGCTATTTTGTTGTGGCTTTCAATTACATATATGACAGAATACCAATACTGCAAACCTACTGTTCCTTGCATTTGTTACTCTCTCGCCTGCTATCATCCACCCAGGGATTAAAGAAGGCAGGGAAGATTGTATGTCATGTTTGTCTCCACCTTGCCAATATTCTATGGACTGTAGCCTTGGGAACAGAACTCCACCTGCCCTTTAATTCCTTCAATACCAAGTCTTCACTGTCAATTCACTTAGTCAGCACCTAGGGCATAAAATATACTTTGTGAAGTATATCAGAATACCAAACACATATAGCTCTGCAAGTACACAGGTGGACTGCAGGGTCCATCCCCTCTAGTTAAAGAAAGGAATTTTCCTTCTCTTTACTTCCCCAGGGCTGGTAGTACTTGTCTCATCTCTGTGGTCCTATATTTCTCCTGACAAAAAGTTTGGCTCCAGACACCATCACTTGGGTCAGGCCAAACCAGTCTCTAGGCAGCAACACAACACCTGCAAGTGGTTTGATTGTCCCTCTTGCCCAGAAATATTTTGACCTTGTCTATTATTTCCAAAGCCATTTGTTCTAGTTTACCTTCTCAATCAGCCCTTCTCCAGGATCTGTCTTAGATAACTTGCCACAAAATTTTTTTGTTTATTTTTTGACTCCTTCTTTTGTTCACAATGTTCTCCCACAGCAGTCTATTATGGGTTCGTAACAAATGAGTGCCCACATTTACATCAAACCTACCTCGGCCTAGTCCTTGTCTTCAGGAAGAAGTACATTTACACTCTATAAATCAACAAGAAAAACTCTCTGAATAGGAAGCCTATGAAAAAGCTATCTTTATTTCTCGTTTTGTAAGAGCCCATTTCGAATCCTGAAGTATTCCCATTTTACTAAGTAAGTTGAATTTCTACATTTTCTTCTACTCTTTCTTATCAGAAATCCTAGTCTCCTTCCCTGACTTTTCTTCATAAACAGCATGTCTGTGTCAGAATTTGGTGGTTAATGAGTGCTAACCACTCACCTGTCCAAGAAGTCTGGGTGCTCCCAAACCCATTGTTTTACCTTTCAATGAAACAGTTCAGAAATTTCAGAAGCTCATCTGTTTACAATGAGCCTACCTAGTTTCATCTGAAATACATTCACTGGTATACTTTAGTATCTATGTGCTTTATCAGAATTCATCTACTTCATTCTATTGTATCAGTTCTAAGTAGTATGATCCCCTTTAACACTTTAGAAATCTGATTACAGTTTTACTTTTTTAGCTCTCTTTAAAGGATAGGATAGGAAAACGCATCTTAAATTGCACAGCTGCACTCTCTGACTCAAGCTACCTAGCAACTGTCAAAATACAACCCAAACCACAAAGGTGTTTGAAGCTGCATGTGAAAGCTTATTCTAACAGAGATACTGCCAACTCTTCTACTGTCACATGCAGCTTGGCATTTCAGCACCAATACAATAGGGAGACAGCTTGAGAGTGGGAAAAGTGTTCTGATGGCCTAAAATGTTTGAACATTCTCCTTTGCATTATTCAGAATATAACATAAATGCATAATTGGAGTCAAAGCAGTAAGTTCCATGAATTACATGAGGGAAAATGTTATTAATTCCAGTTCCTCCAAATTTCAGTTTCAGTGAGTACATGTCTACATAAAAATCCAAATATCTGTGTCTCTTAGGTCAGAGTATTTAATCCTGCTCCTCAAAACTCATGTTTCAGAGTCTGCTTGGAAAAAGAAGGTAAAAATAATTTGCCAACTGCATTGCAAGGAAACTACAGTTACCTTTATGCCTTCCAGAGGTCAAATAAAAGCCATTCTCTCTATAAAAATAAAAACATATATTGTATGAAAGACCCACTAGAAACTGTTAACAGTATTTGCCTCTGGGGTGCTGAGAATCTGGGGCACTGAGGATCTGGGGCTTACCATTTATTATATGTTCCTTTATATTGTTAAACTTTTTTCCACGTTCACTTGTTGTTTCTAAAATATGAAACAAACATTAAAAATAAGCTAACTTGAAGGTTGCACAGGTTTAATAATGAGATTATTCCCTTGGGATGAGGAATGGGAACATGTGTATGCTGGTACCTGCAGACAATCATAGGTTTCTACAGTAAACACTCCTCCACCACGTGCTTCCTGATCATATTTAAGAAATACAGCTATTCTCACTGGGACTACTGAGAAAATAAACTGGAGTTCTATTTTGAGAATTCAAAGTACATACCATTCATGCAAACCAAAGAACACACATTTATTCAAGGACCCAGCCTACTACTTCATAGTTGTAAAACGTGGAAAAGAAACCACAAGTCTCATATCAGCAATACGGCTGCACAACTCTTCAAATCCTTCTCTAAAGAATTTCCATTGTATATATTAAACCCACAAAACATTCCTGAGGATCTATCATCCATATATGTCTCCACCTTGCCAATATTTACTATAAAACCACAATACTTGTGCAACTTCTTTGCTTTCTCACCCTCCTACCCCAAACATTTGCACTATTTTTTCTTGCCTGAGCCAAATTAAGTTAGAAAATAACTATTTTGTAAATTACTGGGCACTCACCCATCACATTACACCCCAATTGTCTTCAGTTCTTTATTCCTTACCATATTTGTCAGCTTCTTGAGGTTTAGGGGACTCTATCCTATTTATACTCACAACCCCAGCACTTACCATAGTAGGTCCTCAATAAATGTGTTTTTAAATCTAAATAAATTCCTCCCCAAAATGATTCCTAATTTTAACTTTTAAAATATATTTTCCTGGTGATTTGCCTTCTGGTCATCTGAATACTCAGACAGAAACCTAATATTTGCTTCTCTCGTACTACTATTAATATTCCCCCAGGGTTTGATTAGTTGCTTTCTACTCTATACAGAGCCTCCTAAACATAATTTGCCTTCGCAATTATAATGATCTCTATATGAATCATCTCCAAATCTAATTTTCCAGTCCTGATTGTTTTCTCTTATTAGCTAATCTTTTACTTCCTGTACTTATCAAATACCTCCACCAAATGTCATGCAGACACATAATCCTTCAAATGGCTAAAACAAAACACTTCATTTTCCATCCAGAGTCCAAAAAACCTGGAGAAAGTGTATATATAGCCTATTTTAATAGCGTAGTTCAGAACAGTACTTTCAGATTTTTTTCTTCAAATTCTATTTTATTCCCCTCTTCCTCTCAGAGTAAACTGTCCGACCAGACCCTAGTTCTTTTAATACACCCATTTTGCTAAATTTCCTAGTCTGTGGACCCTAATTTCAATTAGTATCAAGTGCACTGGGGAGGAAACCTCACCTTTCTCATTTATTCTTTTGGCTATCCCACTTAGCCTTGGTGATTTTCAAAGGATGGAGGAGAAATGAAGAAGTACATACATACAGAGGCATGTTGGAATGTCCCCGGGATGTATGTAGTTATTAACTTAACTCAATATTCTCATCTAATTTACATTTGGGGGGATACCTTTCTCTACGATATATACTATAGAGAGTGAAGCTTAATGAAATCATCTTGGCTGGAGATAATGTAGAAAAGATAATCACCTACATATTATGGGGAGGAAAGGTAATCAGAGTTTTAGGATGGAGTGGTAAAGATATACGTTTATTTAAAGGAGGCATGGGCTTAAAAACTACTGAGAAGTACTGTGTTGACGTTCTTTTACCTGGAATACTAATTCAAATTCCCAAGAAAAGCCTGACCATGTCCTCATTCTCTGTCCCTCCACACCAGTGAATCTTTTCTTTTCTTACCAGGCTCCTTTATGCCTTATTTTTCCATGGAGATGGCTTTCACCACTTAATGACCAACATTTCTATGCCAATTATCTCACTTCTCCTACTTCCAAAGTCTAACTCAAATGTCCTTTCTTCTTGGTCTACTTAAAAGAAATACTCTGTATTCTTCCCTCCTTAACCCTCTTCAATTACATACACTTAGCACGTATGTGTAAAATATTTGTTTTAGTATCTAATTGTCAAACTTGAAGAATCTTTGACTTGTCATTTTCCTGAATAAATTGTATGCCGCCCCGTCAAAAGTGGGAATTCAGAGCTCTTGTGTCATTTTTTCACCTTCATCTTGATTTTTTTATCTCATGGATGTTCTACAAGTATTAATTGATTCAAATCTGAAAACACAGCCACAAGACTGAATAACTTGTTAATCTACCAGAACCTATACACACAGCACCAAAACACTCACCTATTATCTGCCTTGAGCTGAACTGGATAAGATACCAATATATATAAATAATATGTTGAAGTCTGTCCTCCAATATCCTTGCACTGACAGGAAATCTCTATGTCTCATTTTCTTTCTTCTGAATAAACCATCATTTATAATGTCTAAATGACTTCCTAGGAAAATCGAGATGACCTTTAAATCCAAGAATTCCTTCAATCATTTCAAGAAATGCCATATATGAAGTTATAAGAACAGAATGCAGAGAGTTTAATCCTCTAACAAACTAGTTTTTTCAGGTAATATTTACTTTAAATACCTTTCCAAAGGCCTACTATATTGATTCACTGTATTCAGAAAGCTAAAATATAACACTAAAATTTTAGAGCTTATATTAGAAATCCTTAGCCACAATTTCCATGAAGTAGATTAAAATAATGAAAATGATAAATAAGTTAAATAACACAAAGATCCTTATAATCTTAGACATTTTATACTCAGTTTCTCAACTCCACTTTAAGAGTGACGGTAAGTGTAAAAGAATCATTTAAAATGCAGAATATGGTATATGTACTCAATGGAATACTGAACATCCATAAAAATAAACTATTGCTTCACACAAAAATACAGGTAAATCTCACAAATACTATGTGGAGGGAAAGAGGCCAAACACGAAGATGCATATTATATGACTCACTTATACAAAGCTCAAAAATGGGTCAAACTAACCTATGGGGTCAGAAGTTAGCAGAGTGGTCACCTTTAGGATGAGGCAGCAACTGGGAGAAGGTGTGAGGGTAGCTTCTGGGATGCTGACACCATTTTATTTCTTGATCTTGGTGCTGGTTACACAGATGGGTTCACTGTTTTGAAAATCCATCAAATTATCTATTTGAGATTTGTACCACTTTTCTGTATATATATTTCAAATAAAAGTTTACTTGCCAAAAAATAATAATAGTAATGTCCATAAGCTTCTTCCTAATGAAAAATTACTTTACAGAAAATGTGTACTTCTTAACAAAACCCATGGGTTAATTTCTAATTGCATAAAACTTGATGTGTGATAAAATAATAGTGCAATCAATACATGTTCCTCCAAAATGAGTAAAATAATTTTTAAATATGGTGCTGCATTGCCTAGTAAAAAGATGAAAAACCTGATTCAGAAATCCATGATTAATGTTAGCATTATCTGTGAAACTAGACAAGTCACAAATGTTCCTTGGTTCTGTTTCAACTATTTGCAATAATAGTAAGTTTCTATATTCTTCACCAGACCTACTAAAATTGTTCCTTCTCCTTTCAGATCTAGGAAATCTTTCAATTTGGAAGTATGTAAAGTTTTGGGAAGGACAACCAAATGGAAGCAGAGCATTAGCAGAGCCTGGGATGGAAACTTCCTCCACTATCCATCTTGACCTTTACTTTAAGTCAAAAGTGACTTCAGGATACTCCATTTGTGTTCATGCCAACTGTTTGAGATTTTCCTTGTGGATTCTCATCATGCTTCCATTGTGATCAACAAAATAGGATAATTAAGAATTATTTCTACCTTGAAGGAGCTAACAATATAGAAGGAAGAACACATGTACCCATACCCAATAATACCTGTCTTCACACAGGAAATATCTAAAGTGATATGGTAGTCTATAAAGAGAAGATATGTGGAATAAAAATGTAAGTTCTTTTAATTAGAAATTAATCTGAACCTTGAGGGATGTATAGAATCACACAGGAAGAATGTAAGGCAGAAGGGGGAAATATGTGGCAAACGCTGGGCAATGCCCAGCTAATGCATGGTCCTTCCATTTTCCATAGCCGTGGTGGACATTACTAGTCAATCATTGCAATCTCTTGCTGATTTGGTTCTGAGAATTAGAATCCTTCTCAACATAGACCTGCTCATTGCCACAATTAGCAGAACAGTCACATAAGATGAAATCTATTTGCCATCCCTGGTGTAAGATAAAACACCCAGATGAATAAAGAAACATGAGAAAAATAAGCAATATGGTTTGGCAGGAGAGGCTATAAAGGAGTAACAGAATACAAGTACGAAAATTTACATTAAAGCTAGATCATGGAGTGCTAGAGTGACCTGAATGCATTAACAAATTTGGATTCTTTCCCATTCCTTACTGTCCAGCAAATGAGGCTCAGTGTTAAATATCACTCTGTGCATGTATGTGAAATGAAAAAGTTCTACCTTATAACTTTCTCCCTCAAGGGAGAGAAATAGAGTTGAGAAAGCGTATGACAGAGGTTCACAAGGCAGATGTGGCATAAGGACAAGAGATAAGAACAATTTTAGGTGCTGGTAATGGCCTCATTGATAGAGTTGATTGTGGATCTGAGAAAGGAATCAAGAGAGCTAATGGGTTAGAATATGGGTGTTGAGAAATCAGAAACCACAAAAAATGGTTAAGTACAGGTTTATTAAGAGTGAGCGAGGAGAAAATAGAATTATAATGAACAGACAAATGAGATAAGAGAGATTCAAAGTTTGCAATTTTGAAGCTGGAACATTAGTTCCCAGAGATTATATGATCCTTTGAGAGACAGTGTTTAGGGGTGCTGATGGAGGATGACAATTTTGAGGAATGAGATAGTGAATGATAATAATAAAACTAAAGAGTGTGAGAGAGTCCAGGAGATCAGTGGAAAACATTAATTTGGATGAGAAAAGTCAGAATGCCAGCTATCCACTAGCCTCCAGAGAGGAGTAGGGTTCCCAGAGATGGCACTGGAACAAGAGTTTAAAGCTTTAGAAAGAGGAATCAAGAAGAAGTGTGCTCACCCTTTCTCCTCAAAACTAGAATGAGGGGTAGGAGAATAAACAAGACTATTCACAGATCATGTAAGGGGCAGGTAAGCTATGGTAATAGGGGAAGATAGGAGGAATGATAAAGAAAAAGGTAAGAATGTAGGGGAGTTTTGGCACAAAACTTAGCAGGCATTCCTAATGGGCAATCTCAGATCCTATGAGGCCAAAAAATTTGGACTTACTGAAGGCTTCATTTTCCCCCAGCTATTCTTAAAAACATAGTCTAAAACCTTCTGAGCAGTTTTTACCTAGAACAAGAATGGAGAAGGTAAGATCTTCCCTACATGTCTTCAATAAAACCAAGCTAATACATATAGCAATAGACCACTTGATTTCCAATCAATTGCAAGGGTCTCAGTTCTTAAAAGGCATCACATCATTTCTGCTTCATTTTTCTCTCTTCAAATCTACAAGTATTTGCAGAACATCGGAAGTTACCTTGACATTTCTTACAAAACTAAACATGCCCTTACCATTTGATCCAGCAATTATACCTCTTGATATTTACCCAAATGAGTTAAAAACTATATTCACACAGAAGCCTACACACAAATGTTTACAGCAATTTCATGCATAATTGCCAAAACTCAGAAGTAACCAAGATGTCCTTCAATAAGTGAATAAATAAACAAACTGTGGTACATCTATACAATGGAATATTATTCATTGTTAAAAAGAAATGAGCTATCAAGTCACAAAAAGACATGGAGGAACTTTAAAGGCACATCGCTAAGTGAAAGAAGCCAGTATGAAAACACAATACATAGTTGAGTCCAACTATATGACATTCTGAAAAAGGCAAAACTATGGAAACAGTGAAAAGATCAGTGGTTGTCAGGGGTTTGGAAGAGGGAAAGAGGATGACAGGCAAAGCACAGGATGATTTTTAGGACAGTGCAACTACTCTGAGTGGTGCTATAATGATAGATACATGTTATTATGCATTTGTCAAAACCCATAGAATGGACAACACAAAGGGTGAACCCTGATTTAAACTATGAATCTCTACCTATGGGTTCATGAAGAAAAAAAATAAAAAATATAAATAACTATGGGTCTCAATATATTGATATTGGCTTATCAAAGTAACAAATGTATCACACTAATGCAAGATGTTAATTATAGGGGAAACTGGGGTGGGTGGGATGTGAGGAGTATATGGGAATTCTCTGTACTTTCTGCTCAAATTTTCTGTAAATCTAAAACTTCTCTAAAAAGTAAAGTTTATGAACTTAAAAAAAAGTTAGCCCTGAAGTGCTGAATAAATTTAACTACTTTCCAGGACTTTGTTTCTGACTTACACCAAATTTTGAAATACACTTCTATCGTCACAGGTAGCAGCTTTTTCCATGATCTTCCACTAGAGGATTAGTTGTATTCTGTTGTTTATTCACATGGCAAAGAAATAGGCCATCTCCCTCAACTGATAAAACCAAACAAAGAGGACTACAAGGGAAGCTAGGGTGCTATCGTCCATTTGGGTTCCACATATGAGGATCATTGGGCCACACATCAGCTTAAGAGTTGCCCCCAGATCATGGCATCTGCCCTGCCCTTCCTTACTGTGCATCCATTTCAGGAGCATTTATTCATCCTATTTCTAAAGAAGATGATGCTGAGAGTAGGATTTGCTCTTTCATCAGGACTTATTTGAAATAAAATGGACCAGTTTGAGTTGTGCCAAAATGCCTTACCCACCCTCAGTCTCCCCACAACACACAAAGCAAAGTAGCTTAAAAGGGTGAGCTTCTGATGATGAAATGGAGAAGTTAGTGAACAAGCCTACATAAAAATTCAGGCTTGAAAACACATTTTATCTCACCTATGTTTTATGTAGACAGATCTCTAAAACTGACAATATTAAAATTATTTTCTCACCGAGAGGCACGCTATCTGCATTTTAATCAACCAATGAAGTTTTACAAAATCTCTAATGATGAAGTGCCTTCCTGACCAGACATGGGGAAAGTAAATTGGGTGCAAAAGAGCTTCCATAGAAGGTGAAACAAACTCTCTTTAATTCATCTCAAACCTTCAAGCTCTGTTTCAGAAATGCTTCCAAGTTTCAGGGTGAAATAAGGAAATTTCCCTTTCCCTCTAGCCAACTATTTCATTTACCCTTCTTAAGATACACTCTTTCCTTAGAAACCTAGAATCTTCTATATTTATATATGACCTTGCACTTTCTACTATAATACTTAGTAGACAAGAGAATAGACTTCCACTGCCAGGTTTTAAACAGTTCTTGCAGAGAAGAAAAATAAATTGAACCAGAGTTACTGCTTACATTTATTTTCCTAGAATTCATCTCTAATAGGTATTCCTAGCTCACTCTCCAAAGATTAAAATCACAAAAGAAATGAAAAGGAAGCTTTAGAACATACTAATGCAGTTTTTAAAAAAGTAATAATAGTATATGTGCGTTTGGCTAATGGGAAGCAAAAAATAAAAATAATATATGGATAATTTTGCTGAATAGTCTAATGGTCTTAAAGACTCTCTGGAGATATGAAATATAAAACCTGTTTCTTCTAACAACATTTTACTTGATCATGGACTGCATTCTTGAATTGAATATTAAGGTGGCTTGTTAGAATTATTATTTAGAAGAGGGGTCCCCAATCCCCTAGCTACCGACCAGTATCAGTCTGTGGTCCATTAAAAATCGGGCAGCACAGCAGAAGGTAAGCTGCAGGTGAGCAACTGAGCATTAACAACTGAGCTCCACCTTCTGTCAGACCAGTGGCGGCATTAGATTCTCACAGGAGCTTGAATCTTATTGTGAACTGCATATGTGAGGGACCTAGGTTGCATGCCCCTTATGAGAATCTAACTAATGCCTGATGATCTGCGGTGGAAATTTCATCCTGAAACCATCCCCCCTTCCCTTGGAAAAATAGTCTTCCATGAAACCAGTCCCTGATGCTGAAAGGGTTGGGGACTACTGATTTAGAGCATACGTTTGTTTGACAGAAACTGATTCCAGACTATTTCTAAAGGTTGTTTTCAAAGATTTTTGTAAAAGTACCCTGTTCAGAGTTGACAGGGAGGTATCAAATAACAAAATCTTGTGTTAGTGAAATGTTTTTCTTTTTAAATATTTAGGGTAGTATTGAGAACAACTGCTTTTCAAAAATAGATGTAAGAAGAAATAATGTGGTGTTAAATTCTTTTGTAAAAGTTGACAACAGCATGAGAGATTCAAAAACTGAACAGAGTAGATATATAAGGCAATACTTTTCCATTGAATAGTATTCAACATAAATGCATAGGCACCAAAACAGTATAAAAATTTCACAATTTTACTCATTGTCATATTTCTAAGATAAAGCAGGTTCCTAACAGAATTCTTAACAGTGATCTCTCTAGATAAATCAGGGAGAAAATTACAACTGAACTATTGATTCTACTGTGGGTCAGGATGGTGACCAGCCCTGGCTCATGGTCTTGACACATCCAGACAGAACTAAGTCAGTTTTTCTGCAAATTCCCATCTCTTCCCCTGTAAAACAAGAAGTGTACCGAGGCGTTCCATTGCCACTTACCCCCTTAAAGTCAAATTTCAATCATTTGTGACATACGTGTTTATATTCCTTTGATTAGTGTCTCCAGAATGGTATAGAAGTACCCAGCATACATAGAAAGCTTTTAAAATTTTTTCAATTCATGATTTTTTTCTAAAAGAAACTGAAAGCATACCGCATGTTATGTTCTTTGTGATCCAGTACTTTTCAAGTTAAAACATCATTATTTTCCTGAAAAATCCCAGCCTTAGTCTTCTCCAACACTAAAACTGAGGAAATAATAGCTGTCTAAATTTTTCTGCCACTACAGAGTAAAAGTGAGACATTACTAAGAAAAGCATTTGGAACTCTTTTTTTTTTTTTTTTTTTTTTGAGACTGAGTCTGGCTCTGTCGCCCAGGCTGGAGTGCAGTGGCCGGATCTCAGCTCGCTGCAAGCTCCGCCTCCCGGGTTTACGCCATTCTCCTGCCTCAGCCTCCCGAGTAG
Source organism: Theropithecus gelada (assembly GCF_003255815.1). Lineage (NCBI taxonomy): Eukaryota > Metazoa > Chordata > Mammalia > Primates > Cercopithecidae > Theropithecus > Theropithecus gelada. The sequence goes on along the minus strand of NC_037680.1, from coordinate 74,266,969 downwards.
CTGGGACCACAGGCGCCCGCCACTTCGCCCGGCTAGTTTTTTGTATTTTTTAGTAGAGACGGGGTTTCACCGTGTTAGCCAGGATGGTCTCGATCTCCTGACCTCGTGATCCACCCGTCTCGGCCTCCCAAAGTGCTGGGATTACAGGCTTGAGCCACCGCGCCCGGCCAGAACTCTTATGATTCACTAGTTGGTTAAGTGTTTTTCTTTGGAGAAGCTAAACGCTCTTCGAAAGTAGAATAACATGGGCCCTCCCATCTAAGTGAGGAGAGCAGAAGGCAGTTTATCATACTCGACCTCTTGACATAGCCAAAGGGAAACTGAAACTCTAAAAGATGATTAGCTAGCATCACTAGAAATAACAGAACTCAAACAAACTGAGCTCCCAGGCAAGAGCTTCCTGAGAAACATGCCGCTCCCTTCAAGCCGAGAGCAAATGCTAGATATTTTCATCTTTAATTTAACCTAGCAATTTCAGCTACTGAGGAAAGAAACTTTATATACCCCATACAAATTTTAGAATGTAAAAATTATTAAACACACAGCTGAATTCAATATAGGAATGACTACTCTTTGAAAAATAATCACAGTTTATAGCAAACTTTGAAAAATGTAATTGGAAAAAAGGAGCCCCTAATTTCAAACAAATGCTGCTGTTTCCCTTCCCTGGTGATGCTAAATTGCATAATATTCCAATTGGATGCATATCTTCTTCCATTTTCAAGGCAGATCAACGATTTCTATGATAATTAAGGATTAACATAGCTTTTATAATAAAATCCCAAAATTTTTCCAGAAACCTAATTTTAGTTAACAATTTTACACACTAACTTTGTGCACTGAAACCAATCCACTCACTTAGTTGATTCAGTGGGTAACCCGCCAGTCATAACTAGATGCCTTTCTACAGGCCTGGCCCAATCCCAGCTCTCCATCCTTCCTCCTTCAGTTCCCATCCTTAGCTTAACCAAGCTGGAATTTTGGTATCTATCTTCTCTGCAGAAAGTAGTGAAGATATATGACCTGAAGTCAGCTGATTTTGAGGCGCAATTCTAACATACTCCTGATGTCCTTCTTCCTTTCAGAAGCCACTGATTTCAAGAAAATGGCTAAGCAGACAGAGACCACAGAAAGAGGTAGCAACTGAAAACTACTGTCAAACTTGATTATTTTGTAGAATATTTAAAATATACTTACTAATTAGGGAGCAAAGTTTACAAATTGTACCAACATTCTGCTTTTTTCGTTAATGCATATAAAACCGTTTATGTTGGATAGCATGTCAGTCTTTTGTCCTGAGATCCAGAGTCTCATTTAAATTAGGATATCCCATCTTCACCTCAAATATGACATGGCTACATCCTAACTCGTCATTAGTCTCGCAAACCCCATGACTCTGACCTTCTGAACTGCAACCTTAAACTTTAATGCACAAGTGGCCTCTCTTTCCAAGGAGACTCTAAATTCTTTCAGGAAAGAGATCATGATTTAGATTTTTTTTAATCTCTCACAAAAACTGACACTTAATACTTGACGGTCAGAATCTGCTCAGTAAAGCCAGGCACAGTGGCTCACACCTATAATCCCAGCACTTTGGGAGACCAAGTCAGGAGGATCACTTAAGTCTAGGAGTTCAACACCAGCCCAGGCAACACAGCAAGACTTCCATCTCAACAAAAAAAAAACTTTAAAAAAATAAGCTGTCTGTCATAGATTGTGCCTGTAGGAGGATCCCTTAAGCTTAGGCGATCCAGGCCACAGTGAGCCATGATCATGTCACTGCACTCCAGCCTGGGCAACGGAGAACCCATCTCTAAAAACAGAGAATTTGCCCAGTAAATATTTTTCAATCAATACATCAGAAATAGTAAAATATGTAACTTAACAATATAGGAATTTCACTAATTTGCATAACTTGATTATTTGGGTGGTTTAAATACTCTGATTCCTGGAATACAGAAGACCTGTTTTATCAGAGCTAACAAAACTTTAGCAAGCTTAAGTTAAATCTCCTTTTATTTATTCTATATATTCTAAGACAGAAGTGACAGACAGTGAATTGAACAAGAGTAAGGATTTTTTACAAACACAGTAATTTTAATAGGAAAATTGGAGAATGATTTAAAAACTGGCCAAAAATAAAATTCATGAGTTAAATCGCTACTTAGCTTTCTACTGGCAACAGTCAAAAATATTTATTTCTATAGATATCACAAAACTTTGTTTAAAATTTCAATTTATAAAATGCAACAACTTGTGATTTCTACTCTCCAACGGAAAAAATTTCACTTGTAACATACTGTGGACCAACCTGGGAAATAGGTAGATTTGAATTCACAATGACATACTATCATTACACTGCAGTAGTCTTACTGGCTCCTGCAGAAGTCATTAAAAACTTATACAACTGAAAAAAAAAATGAGTTAATACTTTAAGAACAAAAATAAAATAAAATAAGAATATTTTGAGAGCATTCTATATTTCTAATATCATTTATTAAATGCCTATTATGAGCCTGATGATTTACATACATGGTCTCATGTAATTCTCACAACATCACAGTAAATTGCTAGTTCCATTTTAGAGGTGAAGAAACAGAGTCTCAAAGAAATCAAACAGTTTGGCCCAGATTACAAACTAGAACATGACATAAAGTGTTTGGCTCCAGTCCCAAATTTGTCCTACCATATTACACAGCTCCTATTAATAGTGGATATCAAGTTTTCACTCTATTAAAAATGGCCTTTGCAAACTCATAGAGACAGAAAGTATAATGATGGTTGCCAGGAATGGGGAGGGGCGGAATATGAGGAGTAATTAATTATAGAGGGTCAGTTTGGGATGACGAAAAAGTTCTGGACATGTACACTGGGAATATAACAATGTGAATATACTAAGAGCCACAAAACTATCTACTTAAAAATGGTTAAAATGATAAAATTTCTGTTATGCACATTTTAACACAATGTTTTTTTTATTACACTTCATGTTCTAGGATATATGAAAAGAATGTGCAGGTTTGTTACATAGTTACACACATGCCGTGGTGTTTGCAGCACCCATCAACCTGTCATCTATGTTAGGTAGTTCTCCTAATGCTATCCCTCTCCTAGCCTCCCACCCCTGACATGCCACTGTGTGATGTTCCCCTCCCTGTGTCCATGTGTTCTCATCGTTCATCTCACACTTATGAGTGAGACCATGCAATGTTTGGTTTTCTGTTCCTGTGTTAGTTTGCTGAGAATGATGGTTTCCAACTTCATCCACATCTCTACAAAGGACATGAACTCATCCTTTTTTAAGGGTGCCCAGTATTCCATGGTGTATATTTGCCACATTTTCTTGATCCAGTCTATCATTGATGGACTTTTGGGTTAGTTCCACATCTCTGCTATTGTGAATAGTACCGCAATAAACATACGTGTGCATGTGTCTTTATAGTAGAATGATTTATAATACTTTGGGTATATACCCAGTAATGGGATTGCTGGGTCAAATGGTATTTCTGGTTCTAGATCCTTGAGGAATTGCCACACTGTCTTCCACAATGCTTGAACTAATTTACACCCCCACCAACAGTGTACGAGTGTTCCTATTTCCCCACATCCTCTGCAGCATGTGTTGTTTCCTGACTTTTTAATGATCGCCATTCTAACTGGCATGAGATGGTATCTCATTGTGATTTTGATTTGCAATTCTCTAATGACCAGTGATGAAGAGCTTTTTCTCATATGTTTGTTGGCCACATAAATGTCTTCTTTTGAGAAGTGTCTGTTCATATCCTTCACCCACTTTTTGATGGGGTTGTTTTTTTCTTGTAAATTTGTTTAAGTTCTTTGTAGATTCTGGATATTAGCCCTTTGTCAGATGGATAGATTGCAAAAATTTTCTCCCATTCTGTAGGTTGCCTGTTCACTCTGATGATAGTTTCTTTTGCTGTGCAGAAGCTCTTTAGTTTAATTAGATCCCATTTGTCAATTTTGGCTTTTGTTGCCATTGCTTTGGGATTTTAGTCATGAAGTCTGTGCCCATGCTTATGTCCTAAATAGTATTGCCTAGGTTTTTTTGTTTGTTTGTTTGTTTTTTGAGACAGAGTCTTGCTCTGTCGCCCAGGCTTGGCTCACTGCAAGCTTCGCCCCCTGGGTTCAGCCATTCTCCTGCCTCACCTCCAAAGCAGCTGGGACTACAAGCGCCCATCACCAGGCCCAGCTAATGCTTTTTGTATTTCTTAGTGGAGACGGGGTTTCACCGTGTTAGCCAGAATGGTCTCAATCTCCTGACCTCGTGATCCACCCGCCTCAGCCTCCCAAAGTGCTGGGATTACAGGCGTGAGCCACCGCGCCCGGACTGCCTAGGGTTTTTATGGTTTTAGGTATTATGCTTAAGTCTTTAATCCATCTTGCATTAAATTTTGCATAAGGTGTAAGGAAGGGATCCAGTTTCAGTTTTCTGCATATGGCTAGACATTTATTAAATAGGGAATCTTACCCCATTGTTTGTTTTTCTCAGGTTTGTCAAAGATCAGATGGTTGTAGATGTGTGGCATTATTTCTGAGGCCTCTGTTCTGTTCCACTGATCTATATATCTGTTTTGGTACCAGTACCATGGTTTGGTACCAAACCATGCTGTTTTGGTTACTGTAGCCTTGTAGCATAGTTTGAAGTCAAGTAGCATGATGCCTCCAGCTTCGTTCTTTTTGCTTGGGATTGTCTTGGCTATAACAGCTCTTTTTTGGTTCCGTATGAAATTTAAGACAGTTTTTTCTAATTCTGTGAAGAAAGTCAATGGCAGCTTGATGGGGATAGCATTGAATCTATAAATTACCTTGGGCAGTATGGCCATTTTCACTATATTGATTCTTCGTGAGCATGGAATGTTTTTCCATTTGTTTGTGTCCTCTCTTATTTCCTTGAGCAGTGGTTTGTAGTCCTCCTTGAAGAGGTCCTTCATATCCTTTGTAAGTTGTATTCCTGAGTATTTTATTCTCTTTGTAGCAATTGTGAATGGGAGTTTGCTCATGATTTGGCTCTCTGTTTTTCTATTATTGGTGTATAGGAATGCTTGTGATTTTTGCACATTGATTTTGTATCCTGGGACTGCTGAGGTTGCTTATCAGCTTAAGGAGATCCTGGGCAGAGATTATGGGGTTTTCTAAATAAACAATCATGCCATCTGCAAACAGAGACAACTTGATTTCCTGTCTTCCTATTTGAATACTTATATTTTTTTCTCTTGCCTGATTGCCCTGACCAGAACTTCCAATACTATGTTGAATAGGAGTGGTGAGAGAGGGCATCCTTCTCTTGTGCCAGTTTTCAAAGGGAATGCTTGCAGATTTTACCCATTCAGTATGATATTGGCTATGGGTTTGTCATAAATAGCTCTTACTATTTTGAGATACATTCCATCAATACCTACTTTATTGAGAGTTTTTAGCCTGAAGCTGCCTCCCGGGCTCAAGTGATTCTCCTGCCACCGCCTCCTGAGTAGCTGGGATTCCAGACACACGCCACCATGCCCAACTAATTTTTGTATCCTTATTAGAGACAAGATTTTACTCCTGACCTTGTGATCTGCCGGCCTCAGCCTCCCAAAGTGCTGGGATCACAGGCGTGAGCCACAGCACCTGGCCAAATTTTATCGAAGGTCTTTTCTGCATCTATTGAGATAATCACGTGTTTTTTGTCATTGGTTCTGTTTATGTGATGGATTACAATTATTGATTTGTGTTTGTTGGACCAGCCTTGCATTCCAGGGATGAAGATGATTGTGGTGGATAAGCTTTTGATGCGCTGCTGGATTCGGTTTGCCAGTATTTTATTGAGGATTTTCGCATTGATGTTCATCAGGCATATTGGCCTGAAATTTTCTTTTATTGTTTTGTCTCTGCCAGGTTTTGGTATCGGGATGTTGCTGGCCTCATAAAATGAGTTAGGGGAGGAGTCCTTCTTTTTCTAGTGTTTGGAATAGTTTCAGAAGGAATGGTACCAGCTCCTCTTCGTACCTCTGGTAGAATTTGGCTGTGAATCAGTCTGGTCCTGGACTTTTTTTGGTTGGTAGGTTATTAATTATTGCTTCAATTTCAGAACTTGTTATTGGTCTATTCAGGGATTTGACTTCTTCCTGGTTTAGTCTTGGGAGGGTGTATGTGTTCGGGAATTTATACATTTCTTCTAGAATTTCTAGTTTATTTGCATAGAGGTGTTTATAGTATTCTCTGATAGTAGTTCATATTTCTGTGGGATCAGTGGTGATCTCCCCTTTATCAATTTTTTACTGTATCTATTTGATTCTTCTCTCTTTTCTTCTTTACTAGTCTGGCTAGCCATCTATCTATGTTGTTAATCTTTTCAAAAAAACAGCTCTTGGATTCATTGATTTTTTGAAGGGTTTTTTTGTGTCTCTGTCTCCTTCAGTTTTGCTCTGATCTTAGTTTTTCTTGTCTTCTGCTAGCTTTCGAATTTGTTTGATCTTGCTTCTCTAGTTCTTTTAATTGTGATGTTGGGGTGTTGATTTTAGATTTTTCCCACTTTCTCCTGTGGGCATTTAGTGCTATAAATTTCCCTCTAAATGCTGCTTTAGCTGTGTCCCAGAGATTCTGGTACATTGTGTCTTTGTTCTCACTGGTTTCAAAGAACTTATTTATTTCTGCCTTAATTTTGTTATTTATCCAGTAGCCATTCAGGTTGTTCAGTTTCCATGTAGTTGTCCAGTTCTGAGCGAGTTTCTTAATCATGAGTTCTAATTTGATTGCACTGTGGTCTGGGCGACTGTTTATTATTATTTCCGTTCTTTAGCATTTTCTGAGGAGTGTTTTATTTCCAATTATGTGGTCAAATTTAGAATAAGTGCTATGTGGTGCTGAGAAGAATGCATATTCTGTTGATTTGGAGTGGAGAGTTCTGTAGATTCTATTAGGGCTGCTTGGTCCAGAGCTGAGTTCAAGTCCTGAATATCCTTATTAATTTTCTTTCTCGTTCATCTGTCGAATATTGACAGTGGCATGTTTTTGCAGTGGCTGGTATTGGTTTTTCCTTTCCATATTTACTGCTTCCTTCAGGAGCTCTTGTAAGGCAGGCCTGGTGGTGACAAAGTCCCTCAGCATTTGCTTGTCTAAAAAGGATTTTATTTCTCCTTCACTTATGAAGCTTAGTTTGGCTGGATATGAAATTCTGGGTTGAAAATTCTTTTCTTTTTTTTTCTATTTTTTTTTATTATTATACATTAAGTTCTAGGGTACATGTGCATAACGTGCAGGTTTGTTACATATGTATACTTGTGCCATGTTGCTGTGCTGCACCCATCAACTCGTCAGCACCCATCAACTCGTCATTTACCTCAGGTATAACTCCCAATGCAATCCCTCCCCCCTCCCCCCTCCCCATGATGGGCCCCGATGTGTGATGTTCCCCTTCCCGAGTCCAAGTGATCTCATTGCTCAGTTCCCACCTATGAGTGAGAACATGCGGTGTTTGGTTTTCTGTTCTTGTGATAGTTTGCT